>NW_017299972.1:158833-159431 GCF_001594075.2 Trachymyrmex cornetzi
AGGCTGAGTTTCCACTGAGCGCGTCACGCGTCGCGTTGTCGAAGGAAAGAAAGAGAGGGGTTGTGTATTTATATAATCTTATCTCTTTCTCTCTTTCATGACGCGAAGCGTGACGCGCTCAGTGGAAACGTACCATTAGGGTACGTATCCATTGAGCGCGTCACGCGTCGCGCTAGTACGCAAGGAGCGCTAGTGATATACATACATGATCAGTGAGTGCTGCGATCTGGAGACACGACTATTAGACTGAGTTTCCACTGAGCGCGTCGCGCGTCGTCGAAGGAGAGAAAGAGAGGGGTTGTGTGTTTATATAATCTTATCTCTTTCTCTCTTTCATGACGCGACGCGTGACGCGCTCAGTGGAAACTCAGCCTTATGGTACGTTTCTACTGAGCGCGTCGCGCGTCGCGTCGTCGAAAGAGAGAAAGAGAGGGGTTGTGTATTTATATCTTAAAACATATATAAATGGAACGGGCATTGCCTATACTTCCCATGGTTCGCGTTGATCCAAACGTCTGTGTGAGAGAGAAAGGTAGTAAGGGATAAATGTTCCCAATGCGCATGCGCAGCATCACGTTTTACACATCTGTGTAATGTA
>NW_017299972.1:159580-165576 GCF_001594075.2 Trachymyrmex cornetzi
AAGCACTGGTCGCTGTGATTGGTGGTGTCCAATCGAGACGTGGTCAATCGGGATCACCCCTAAGATTTATATATTCTTATCTCTTTCTCTCTTTCATAACGCGACGCGCGACGCGCTCAGTAGAAACGTACCATAAGGCTGAGTTTCCACTGAGCGCGTCACGCGTCGCGTCATGAAAGAGAGAAAGAGATAAGATTATATAAACACACAACCCCTCTCTTTCTCTCCTTCGACGACGCGCGACGCGCTCAGTGGAAACTCAGTCTAATAGTCGTGTCTCCAGATCGCAGCACTCACTGATCATGTATGTATATCACTAGCGCTCCTTGCGTACTAGCGCTCCTTGCGTAAAGAATGTCAGACGGACAAAGGAATGTGTGGAATGTGGTCGACAACAATGACAATGACAGTGACAATGGATACGTACCCTAATAATTAGTCATGTCTCCAGATCGCAGTACTCGCTGGCCCGTATTCAGAACGCGCTTTTATCGATAAAAGCGCACTTTTATCTCTGAAATTCTATAATATGCGTGACGTAAAGTATAGTATGATAGCGTGTTAACATCGTTGTAAGCGCGTTCTGAATACGGGCTGCTGATCATATATGTATATCACTACTAGCGCTCCTTGCGTATTGCGTAATAATTGCGTAAGGAATGTCAGGACACGAAACTAGCGCTCCTTGCGTGAAGAATGTCAGACGGACACCAAAGGAATGCGCGGAATGTGGCCGACGACAATAATGACAATAAGGACGACGTATCTGAAAATGAACTGAAAAAGTAGCAGTTCGGAACTTTGCGTTGTGATATCTCCGCTCGTAGGACACGTAGAAAAAAAAATAAAAGCACTTTTATCATACAATCCGTGTGGTGGCTATCGATTGAGCATACATAGAACGCGATCGATTCAGCCGTTATTGATATCCGATAATCTCGATCTGGCGGAATTCGTCGAATTGCATTTCGGAACACGTTGCATTGCAGCCAGCTTGCTCCGATAGTGGGGTAAATTGGTACATGTCACGGGTTAAGTTGCCCATATATACAAAGTGAACACTATAAATATCTTTGTTATTCATTGAGGTTAACTGCCAAAGAAGACAGTATAATATTTATGTTGATTTATGTTGTTAAATAGAAAGTACTTAAAAATATGAAACATGCTCAGATATTAAGACAATTCAATGTATAGAAAAAATTAACCACAAATCTAACTGTGAGAATAAGTAGGTTATATTCATTGTAATCATCGTAACAACAACTACATTACTACATTCGTTTTCTCATAAGAAATATATACAAAGTATTTACCATTTTCTGCTTTTATCACATGCATATTTATTCACGATAGTACATGTCACGACACGTCTCACGCGCGAACGGTAACAGCACAGCATGCTAACCTATGCTGACCTTGCGTCAGATGCGTTAAGTATAAGTCAACGTACCCCATCTCTACATACATTTGATTTTAATGATTTTATTATAATATAACAAATTACTGTTATTACTCAAAATAACATGTCATATAGTAACGAAAACTTTTCTTTTAATGATAATGCGTCATTTAGATTTATTTTCTCAAGCTGATAAACATTAATACGAAATATTGAAAAGCTCAAAAATCTACTTAATTCCCCGTGAATTAGATTTTTCTCTGTTTTTATTATAATACTTATTTGATTTAAATGAAAGTTAAGGAAAAGTATCTATGTTATAAAAGAGATATTTTACAGTAACTCTTCCATTGTTTCCTTCGCCACAAATACATAAACGGAACGCAATGCCAACTTACCTCTTGTGCCAACGAGACCCAGTCTCCCCTACTCGTAAATTTTAAATTGCTGGTTGCAATTCTGGAGTTGGATTTATGAAATTCAAAGTTGTCAAACATGACCGACAAATATTGAAAATAATTTTGTAGTTATAATTATAAAATTCAAAACAGACAATCCAATACGGCGCTTTTGATTCTCGCTTTCGGCATTACCCGGAACTAACGGCGTGGAAGTGGCGAGATATAGTTCCATATTTATTTTTTGTATTTTTAATATTTTTTATCTTTTTCCTACTTTTGTTTTTTATTTATTTTTTTATTTTTATAGTGATTTCAAAAACTGACGAGTACTTTTTTTCATTCAGATCAAATTACTTTTCACAACTTGGTCCGCCATATTGAATTTTGAAAATCCGAGGTCAGATTCGTAATCAGCGACCTTGAAAATCTTCGAGTATCCTGCTTCATCCTGATCAGGTAACTTTTTGCAAATCGGTCCGCCATCTTGAATCCGCCATTTTGAATTTCGAAAATCTGATATCAGATTTATAATCAGCGATCCCGAAAACTTTTGAGGGGGGACTTTGGCGTGGAAACTCTGAGAAAACTTTTCGAAAATAATGTATTTTCTCTAGAGAGAAAAATTGCAATTTTTCAACGTTTGTTTATTTGTATAAACAAAATCGCCTATGATTTCGAATTATTGCACATCAATTTTTATTCTTGAATATATAACTGATACCAAAACACAAAAAACAGTTCGAAAATTGAGTGAAAACTGCCCCAGTTACTCAGAAAATGGTTATGGAAAAGATGGCATCCCACGATATCACCGTGCTACAAAGGGTTAAGGCTATTTTTATGGAAGGCCACATTACCACCCATTTTTTTCTTCGAGTCATGCAGTGTCGTCACATTTTTATTAATAGTATCCTAAGTAATAAATATTTTGTAACTTTGAGTCCAGAATCGATTCAACAACATTTTAACGAATTATTGTCAAGTTTGAAATTTAAATATTGATTAAAAAAACAAATTAATAAAGAGCATACAGCCACAGCGCCAGTTAGAATTAGCACAAAATATATTTTATTTTCTATTACGTAAACGTTTCGGTCACCATCTGACCATCCTCAGTACATACATCTTAAATTAAATCCATATATAAAAATATGCATAATATCCATTTTAAATATGTGATTGCCAGATGCTAATTATACAATAATAGTTGTGATCGAAAACCAAAAACATAAAATTGAAAAAGATTATTTAGAACTATATTAAGTATAAAATCTCTTCATATAAATTCAATTATTAATATAGCTGTTATACCCTTCAATGAACTCACCACATATTTGTAGATACATGCATTACACAAACACTTTTAACAGATTATCTTCCACTATCAAATTAATCAGATTCCACCGTACGATTTTTCAAATATAAGAATTATAATTTTCAAATAATTCATCGCTATTCCTGAGAACATATTTCAGAGGTACGTAACTTGTGACCGTTTACACGAGTACAAGTCGTATTTATCTTTTACTGTTAGACAAAGAAAATAGAGATCTAGAAAGAGTTAACCGATATTATGTGAGAGAGGGGCATTGGCTGATGATCGGAATGTATACGTCAGGCAACCGTTCCGTATCACTTTGCTTATTCAAACTATTCTTTTGTTTTTTAATGTGTATCATCTCAGAGATCATTCTTTTATAATATGATTGTTCAGAATCAACAATATTAGTATTATCCCAATCTATTGCACGGTTAAATTCTAATATATGCCTAGAAACAACCGATAAATTATTCATTGGTTCTTTGTAATCATTTTTGTGTTCCTTTATTCTAGTTCTAAGTTTGCGTTTTGTTTGTCCAATATATGTAGATTCACAATCTTGGCAATTTATTTTATATACAACATTTGATTGATCTTCTTTTTTAATTATGTCTTTGCCCGTTTTTATAATGGAACTTAATTTAATAATTAAATTAATAATTTAATTATGTCTTTGCCCGTTTTTATAATGGAACTTAATTTAATAATTAAATATTGATTATTAACAAAAGTAAGTAAAATGTAAGTGGAGTACCATATAATACCACCTTCTCCTCTACATATTATTTACACTATATGTTATTTGTAGTAAAAAAATTAATCAATATTTTCATTTTTGCATTTTTCATACAAACAATTTTATATAAAAAGAATCTAATATGTGTCAGAAAATAATATTCTTTTTGTTTAAATTACATTTTATAATTAAATATTACTATACTTTCTATTCAATTTACACATAAATGAAAATATTATGTAATCTTTTATTAATGAATAATTATCTTGTAATTCGCACTATACAGGAAAGTATTAACAATAATAGAATTAAAATAACAATACCGTCAACTTCCACAGGAAGTATAAGCGCGTACGTGCAACGTGTACTCATAGTTTTTACTAGCTAATCTTTCATCTTAGATTCTTAACAGCATTTGCATTTACACATGCAATGTAATGTCGACGATTACGAGACTCTGGAATTATCCTCATGCAATTGTAGTAATTATCGCTCTGCTCTTCACGAGGCCGAAGGGTAAATCGCCTGTGATTTGTCTGTTTTCGGCAGCCTGGCATTTGCATCTCGATTGCCATTCTTATCGGCCGCGGTAATCATGCTAGACGATTTGCGATCACTTCTTCTTTAAATTGTGGATATCCTGAATTTTACCGCAGTGCGGAACATTAGAACCAATTGGATAATAAAAATTTGGGAAATGAGTTAACTGAATGTGAAAGAGAGCTTAAAAATTAATTTTGATAATATTTAACATTCAATTTAGAATTATTGTAATTATAACACACACAATATTAAGTTTATCTTATTATATCTTAAAATACTAATTGCAAAATGCATCTCAGTACCAATCTCAGATTTAGAAATATATAAATATTCAATTTAAAGTTGATCTCAATCTGTGTAAATAGTAAAAGTTGTAAAAAAAATAATAAACATTGATATTGTAAATAATAAATAATAAATGGCGATTATAAAAATATGAACATGTTTTTAGAACATGTTTTTCGGCGTGAAAGCAAAATTATGATCTCAGGACTCATTAAAAATTTTGGCGACAAAGTCTTCCGCTCTTCCGCGTCGTGTAATTTTCTCGATCTGGCCATTTTTTCTAGCCAGTTCAATGGCGAAAGAATGGCAAGAAAGAGTTGGCGCGTATATACAATAGCGTCTTACCACTTTGCTGGTAATAAAGGAGTATATGTACATGATATTTTTCATAGCCTTCGGTCTCGTTAAAAAGTCATTAACGTTTGTAAAAAGTTCGAGCACACTCCATTGTTAATTTCCTAACATTGTTATCATTATTCTTAATTACATTATACTGCTTAAAGAATGATGAAATATAAACACCTTAAAAGCATTATGTAAAGTGTTTGAATGTCACGTTGGTTGAATGAATAATTTTAGAATTACCATTTTCAATCCCTTGTGAACCGGTGACCTTGTTTGGGGTCATCACTTTTTATTTTATAAATCGTTCGCTCTATTTTTATAATAGGTACTTGAGATAATTTAATATTTTATTCAAATTAAAGTAAAAAATAAAATATTCAAAACGGTAGATTTAATATAGTGAACATTAAAAAAATAACTTAATTATAATAATATAAAATTTGGTTTTAGGGAGTTTTAAATTGTGAAGTGAAATATCGAATTTCTAGTTTCGCTTTATTTGAAACTTATCAATACGTAAACAGTTAGAACCGATTTCCAAACTGACTTTCAAACTCTAATTATGAACCCTGTGACACTAGTTCCTTCTTTATGGAGGAAACTGTCTTTTTAAAATTCGATGTTTTCAGATTATATTCAAACTAAGATTCGAGACTCAGAATTCGAGACTACTCCTAAATCGAGTTTCACCATACCTAACCAGATTATTTTTTGAAATTGTAATTTTAAAATTTTGAGACCAGAATTGAATTCAACGATTCTGAGAAACTTTAAAACAATCGAAGTTACTTTGTTAAGAAGCTCCGGTCCTCAAAGGAATATAATATTCAATAATGATATTCTTCAATACATCAAAAGATATAACATTTTTAACAAATTACAGAGAGAAATTCAGCAGAGACTTGTTTCATCAGATATTGCGATTTTTTATCTCATAAAATATATCCATATATATATATATAT
>NW_017299972.1:165695-176326 GCF_001594075.2 Trachymyrmex cornetzi
AGCGAGTGAGAGAGAGAGGGGGGGGGAGAGAGAGAGAGCGCGCGCAAACACAACCGCGGATTTTATGAGGATTTAATTGAAATGAACCTCAAGATATTATTACTTAGAACAGGAATTTTAGTTTTCAAAGGTCTATTAAAAATTATTTATATTGATGTACTAAAAGCAATTTTATTTGTTATATGAAGGATTTTATGTTGTTTTTTTAAGATTATTATAATTTTTTTTTAAGTTGTGACAGTTGCAATTTGTTCTTCTAACAGCAAAATCATGTTTGTCATATTTCACATATGCCTATTCGTTAATGTATGACTTGTTATATGAAATAGCATGAATTGCAGAATTTCCGAGCAGAACACTTTTTGCTCTCATTATTGGAGGAAATCGGTTATGTATTTGAGATTTGGAAAAACCGTTTTATTTCATTGCCGTATTTTACAGCAAATGTCCTAATATAATTGTAGTGTATTTATTAAAAATCTATATTTTTGATAAATTTTTTAGAAATTACATTGTTTGCTGTTATGGATTAATTTTTGGATATAATAATATTGCAATGGTGTGAATCACACATTCTTATCAAAGATCGTAGATCTTTTGAATAAGAACGCTGTACTGTCTCTCCTCTCCAATGGCTGTTTCAAGTCCTTATCTCCTTTAAAGTCCTGATCCTCCATTTGCCCTGCGGTGTTTAACGCCCGCAGGTATCTAGTTTCGTATTACTTTGAGATGCTCACTTCGAATTTCATCCACTACGAATTAAAGTGATTATAGTAATGAAGAAGTGCAGATAAAAATCAAATACCTGTTTTGTAAATCTGATTTCTACATATATGAAAATAAAACAATAATTTTCGGTTTAATGGTGTGTTTATATTGCCGGATATAAATATTCAATTAATTTCAATTTAAAGCAAAGCAGTTAAAATCTTGAGCTTGTATTTGTAAGAAGTTAGCAAAGAATTTCGTGGCAACGCATGAGTACAGTTAAACATGGAAACTGATTGGTATGATAGTACGATCCTGAAATGACACACGGCGTTTGCAGACGAGCGCAATCTCGATGTTCAAAGTCAACAATGATATGAGGTTGATTGTGATATGCAAATGGAAGATCACTGGAAAGGCATAGGAGGGGCATGGAGGTATCTAATGAATATTTATTGGTCCCGTTTGGCGACAGTAAAGTATAGCTATATATTGATACTTCGCTGGACGTCGATTAAACGTATAATTTTCGAATTAAAGCTCCGATCGTATTATAGTTGCCTCATGTAAATACGAAACGATGCATATTTTAAACTTTCCCTCTTTGACCTATTTTTCATGTTTTTATCATAGTTTAATGCCGGCTTGTAAACAGTTAAGTCAATTGTGTAAGTAGTAAAATGCATCACCAAAAAGTAGGATTTTAAATTTCAAAATAAGTATTATATTTAAATGGTTTGAAAAATTAACTATTTCTAAATAAAACGATCTAACAATTTCTGGAAAAGTTTATAAAATTTGTTTAAAAAATAATTTATTAATTTATCATTGACTTTACTCACTTGTATTAGCAGTAAAAATTATTTATATTCTTGATAACTTCTTCTTCATTTAACACCGATTTTCTAAATCCTTGGATAATCCCGTAGTCTTAATTCGTCGGTATGGGCTTATCAGAGATGCAAATAATCCTTTCGAGCAATAATCACTCACGAACTATTTATCACTCACTTCACTTTATAACATTACCAATTTTCTTTCAAAAAACTATAAAAACGTGCTGCGTTTCCTAGATTCAGGCCGATATAATTTTATGGATTTCTTCATTACCACGTTTTCTTCGTGGTTAGACACAACTAACTCTTGACTCTGCTCCTTCGGAAAGAAGATTCACTTGGAGGCTTCCTGCAGAATCGATTATCACGGACGTGTTCGCCAACTGTCAGAGGATTTTTTCGTTCCTGATTTGCCAGTGGTTAATCCATCACGCTTCGTGTGAAGCGGTGCGAAGAAAACCGCGCGTGGCGAATCGAAGATGGCGCACGGCCTCAAAGAACACGCATTAATTCAACGCCAAAGATCATACGTTGACAAATGCGTGTCGACTAAATGAAAGAAAAACAAAACGCATCTTTATGCCGCACGCGCGCATTCGGTTATAAAGTGCTTTTTAAACTAACTTTTATGATGTGCGAAAATTTAATATTATTAATACATTTTTATATATGTATTTTTGTGATTATTACATATTTTTATTCAAATGTTTCTTTTATATTAAAAACATTCCTATTAATATTTTTATAGTTGTGAGTCTGATTCTATCTGTTCATTCATTCGTTCATTTTATTACAGTGGCTTCCGAAAGCAACCACAAAAATGCACATGTGCGAAATATCATATTGAAAAGAGTACGTTATGTTTCCATAGGAAGGAAGTTAATAGAAAATGAAATATGAAACTTAGTATGATTTTCTATAAATCGATAAGATAAAAGTAAAAGGAGAAAGGGATTTTTAAGCAATTTAAATAAGTAAGTTTTAATAAACATTATTAGAAATCTTTTTTAATTAATATTTCATAAATATTTATTATACAACCAAATTAATACTCAATTTTTGTGGTAAACATTTAAGAAATTCTAAAGTTGATATAGATAGTTAAATAATAAATAATTTAGTAGCTAGTTAAAATAAAGATGTTTATTTGTATACTTTCTGCTGAAGATATAGTTACTCTGGCCCTTAAAAATTGAAACTTAATTTACCGTTTAAAGGATAAAATAAAGCAATGTATGGTGACAGTATAATGCTGATGCATTGCTGACACCTGATCCTTCGATCAATCCTTCTTAAGGATCGCCCCGGGGGCGTATAAATTCTTAGATGTCTTTCCAGCGCGACGTTGATGAATAGCGCGTTTATCACGAAAATACAAAACGGGTGTCAAAACAGAAACCCAGTCACGAAGCCTCGAGTGATGTCCTGATGAGAAAGCGGGACATCGTGAAGCGATCTTGCTGTGTGGATAGTCCTTAAGGGGAGGACGATTTTGCGCCATGAAGATTCGCGTGACTAAATTCGCGTGAAGGAGAGATCGAGTGAATGAGCGAACGCGTCCAATTAACAGAGATTTATTAACCCGACAAATTCTCTTATCGAAATTAACCTTAATTAAATGCTAACGAATTAGCTTTGCATTCCGCTTTCGGCGCGTTTGTTAATGTAAGTGTGGTGTATTGTATATATAAAGAGCAGTTTACATTTTTCTTGCCGCCTGATGTTAAGTACTATATATGGAATTAATTTTATAAATACTCAATTTTTTTTACAGTTTTTATAATAATTTATAATTTTGTAATTTTGCGTAAGATATTTCATCAATTCCAATATTTATTGTGTTAAAGTTTATTTACATTTATCAAAATGCACTATATTTTTCTAAAGATGATGACTGATAATTAAAAATTATCATTTTTAATATTTAATCCTTCAATTTCCTATTCCACTTCTTTGATTGATATTACAACTCTGTCAGGTTTACCTTATTATGTAGATGTTTTGTCTTTAAAGCAGTCGCGCAAAGAATTCCTTTTTTAATAATATCCTTATGCTTTTTCATTTCTATTTCTTTAATATGTGAACAAATTAAAAAATATTATTTCAGAATGCAATTGTAAGAAACTAGTCAATACTTTCAATTGTAGCTCTTACGCACCTGATTATATCACAATGCTATTAAAATCTTCCAGTCTTAATTCACTGGTTTTAACATTATAGGCATTCACAAAAGAGTACACTTAAAAACACTGAAATAAATTCCCCAAATGGTATCACAATCACATTGTACCTCCAATCGTACGCGAGTCTAAAATCAGGATCTGGCAAAGCAGGGTTGGTTTTTCAACGGGGCCGCAAAGGCCTCGATGCAGTAAGATCACTTTGACTCAAGAAAGTTACTTGGATATCCTTGTTGGTGGTGGTGAAAGAACAAGAGGAGATGTACTTGGCGCGAGATCTAGTCGAGAGTGGTACCACCGGCCACTGAAGAAGAAGTGCTGTGTGCGGATCGCACGACCGGGTGAAACGAAGACAGGAAAGTTGAAATGGTAAGGAACAGCGGAGACCGAAAGAGAAGTAGGAGGACGAAGAGAGAGGGGAGAGATACTCCGCGTCTTTCGTGATGGGAGGGAGACAGAGGTCCGTCAAGGGACCCACAATGCCGAAAACATGGCCATCTGGACATTTTCTGTTCCTTTTTTGGAGCTCCCTAATCGGAACAATGTTTATCAACATTCAATTATCTGATTACTCGTTTATTTAATTTAAACTATTTTAATATGTAACGTAATAAAGAGAAAATTGAAATGTATAATCAATTAAAATATGAAAATTTTTGTAACATGTACTTCTTTTTATTTAGTGACGATATGAAAAAATTTAACACATAAAGAAATATAAAAATTATAAGAAATAAATATTTTAAAGCGTCTATAAAAATTTTAATTTTAATGTCTACAATTAGGACGTATATTTTAATTTTAAATTCATGTACATGTTTTACAAAGTTTTTAAATTTAATTATCTTCCAAAAATTTATAAGTTTCTAAATAATCAACTATTTAAAATAAAAGAGTGATGTTCAAATGGCGAAATTAAAATGGTTCCTGATGATACAGCAAGAAAATTAATCTCACGCCGTTACTCGAAGGACTAATCTTTTCGGGTGACACGTTGATCCTGAGGTTGTATAGGTCATCCATGAATGATCACTCGACAATTGCTTCGTCTATGACGAAGGTCGCGAGCGAAACAGCCGATTGAAGACTTTCTTGCACCATCATCACCCTCGCCTCAGGTCTTAAAGCATAATGCAATAGCCTTTTACTGCGATAATATGAACATCAACCGGTAACGATCGTTGACAAGGAAATGTGGACAAGTACTAAGTCTAGAAGCATTACTGTCTATCATTTAGATGAATAAAATCTGATTTTTACCAATCGGAATGAAAAATATTGAAAAGCTTAACTTATCTGAAGAAATGAAATGGGACAAAAGCACAAAAAGTTAAAAAAGACAATAGTCACTAACTAAATATAAATAAATGTAAAAAACAAAATTATTCTTCGATACTATGTAATATATAAATTTTCAAAGATTTGAAAATTATAATATGCATTTTAATTAAAAGTCACAAGAAGATTTTATAATTATTCTATAAGAGAAATTTTGCATTTTAAGTGTCGTTCAATTACTCCTACTAATTGTCTTGATTATACAAATAAATAATAATTAATATAGCAAGTAAGACAGGACCATAACTTTTTACAGTCATCTGATATATCGCTACTGTTTATTATAGCAACGAGCTGCCCTCATCGAAAGTCTTGTATTATGGTAAACGAGACATTGGTGGTAGGCTGCCAGTCAGGAATGCCCCTACTGCTCCTTTTTCTCTCTCTTACTTTTCTCTTTGCCTCCTTCTTCCTGTTTCTTGCACTCTTCTTCGTGGTCGTTGTTCAAAGCTTTCTCGCGTTCATTTCCTACATACTGCCGAGCCTAATGAAAGCCCTTTCCCCGACCACCAATTAACACCCAAGTGACACCCAAGGGATCCAGCGCGTCCTAACAAGGATAAGAATGAAAGCATCCTTCAAGTTTAATTCTCTTGTGGCTTTCCAATAACAATAATTACCTTATAATTTCTTTATCGTTATTTCCAGTAATCTCTACACTGTCTTCAAATTATATTCTAAAAAAATTGTACAATATTTATTAATGATATTATACTGGTAGATGCAACATGTGTTAAAGAAATTTTTTGAAGAATGTCATTAATTATATATCATAGTATCCCGATAATTTACATAGTAGAACATCTTTGTAGAATTTTGTAACTTAAAAAAAGTAGCATAATAATCATAAAATGAAAAATATTAACAAAATGACAATGCTTCCGGATTAATAAGGTATAAATTAAAAAAATAAGTTCAAGAACACATTTTTAAAACTAAATAGATAACAAAATATAAAATAATGAGGAGTTCTAGAATTCTGCAAATTTAATGACTCGAAATAATAGAAAAAAATTAATTTAAATAATAAAACGGAATAAAACAAAATTTTTGTGAAAAGTAATTGTAACATAGATAAGGAATAAAATTAATATAGATAGACATAATTGATAAGACGTCAGAATGCTTAATGCTGTTAATCCGTTCAATGTTAATTCTATGCAACGTGACAACTTGTGACGCGTAGCGCGCTCGTTATGACGAGCTGACTATCTCTTATGGGGACACACGATGATAATTCAATTACGGTCGGGTACACATGTTGAATAGTTCGTGCGCATGAATATTGGTTTCTCATGCAGTACGGGGACGAGACCACACATGCTATATTTACCCTAATGGATAACGAATGCACACTTTGTAAAAGTACGCCTCAAGCGACGTTTAAGGCGATCTGCTAACCAAATTGATACAGCAGCTATTCGCGGACAAGCCAAAAACATTTATTCGCGTTCCATCAGCTGTTGCACTCAAATCTTTTTCAAATATGAAAAATTTTCTCAGGCAAGAAAGTTCCCTTCCGCAATCTTTTACATTAAGATATACTAACTTATTTAACATTTTTCGTGGAAAGCAAAAGATGGAGAAAATTTACTCTAGGATGCAAAAGTTCAACGAAAATTCCGTAACTTATATTAAAGAAGAAATTTTGTATTCAAAGGATGAAAAATCCAAAGCTTTTTGCTACTTTATTTGTACTTAAATAATGTAAAAATATACAAAATATGTATATAGTTTTCATTAATCCAGTTTGGAAAAAATAAAAAAATTTAATAAACATAAACTTTAGGCTTTAATGTATTAAGCATTTTAGAATATTTTTTAAATAATTAAAAAATATATATAAAATAATTTTGATGAAACATAAAAGATTTATGAGATATACGTAGGTGTATGTCAAATTTTCTTATACCATGTTTAATTGTAAAGAATAATAAGCAATTTTATTTTGGATATTATTTTCTCCAATTGTGGACTGCGTTCATTAAAATTCAAAGGTTTCTGCATATTAACGAGCAGATATCATATCAAGTTACCCATTTTGTCTGATAATATTGTTATCAATTAATTTGCATTTTGCATCGTAGACACGTACCGCATAAAAAACGCATCTACATCATTAATTCCATATTATACTTTACAATACAATGTAGTAGTTGTATGAATTGTTTTCGTTGTGACAGAATATTTCAATTAGACATAACAATTAGACATAATTAACTAATTACAATTACATAAATAATTAAGGCTCGTCGGGTTTTCAGTACCAAGGAATTTTTTAGGCATTTTATATATTACTTTTATCTCTCTTTTATAAATATTTTATTTAAAATAAAGGAGTTTTTGAGATAAATTCTTTTACAAAATCACATTGTACATATTAAAAAGAATTAAAAAATTGTTTGATATAAAGAGTACTATAAATGTGTATTACTTACTTATTAAATTTGCATTATTTACCTATTTTCTAGATTATAAAATTAAGATAAGTTTAAATTGATAGCCGAAAGTTTAAATTGATAGTCAATTGTGAGTTAAAAATCGTTCGCAAAGAGAAAAAAATGAATATCATTTTTATTTTCAAACATGTAATATGCACGTGTTATTTTCAGTAATTGTTATTTTCTTATTATCATATATGAGTAATCGAGAATTTCAACTTTTCATTTGCCGAAATGATCCCTTGACACATATATCTTCTAAAGATAAAGCAGATTATATACTATTAAGCTGGAAACATAATAGACACAGGCAATAGGCACAGGCACCGATGAGATACTATTAAAGACCGACATCCTTACGGGAGTTCGCGTCCTTGTGAATATTGAAGTGATTAAGAGTTAAAAACTGATAATATTGTACTAATTTAATGACCCAGATAACATCACATGCCAGCATGCTGTGCTTAGCATATCATGCAGTTGAAATTCAATCCCTGTGTCATCTTGTATCGATAAAGCAGATAATGCTTGCATGGCGCTATCATAGCGTGCAATTTGAAACATATTTTGAAATGGCACGCAGTGATAACGCCAAGCAAGCATTATGTCAGTACACTGTGTGCATTAATTCGTGTGTCGTATGTGATGTCTTAACCTTCTCATCCTTGATGCATGTAGTATTATCAGACCACTCGAGCGGATCGTAGTAGGGGAGGCCAAGTGGGGATTTTGGGATTTACTCGAGCGCGTCAGAATAACATAAAGCTTGTATCCTAATAAGTACCCCCCACCAAATATTAAACCTCTATATAGAGCCGGGGGTCCAGGGGAGCTCGTCAGATTAGTAAAAAAAAATCGATTGTTCGAAAAACTCGAGCACGTCAGATTAAGGTATGGTGTGTTAATTACATGTAGAAAAGTGTACATTTCAATAATCTGACGATTTCAGCGTGACGTAAGGAAATGGGAGAGGCACAAAGTTGCAAAAAAAAAAACGTGACATGGATTTTCTCGAGCGCGGTTAAATTTTTTTTTATTTTGAAAGAAATTAATCAAGGATCACGGGAATAATATAATCTGACGATTTACACAAGTCGAAGTGGCCAAAATCATTAATAAAATGCGGTGCGCGCAGCGGCTGAGAACTGTGTACTTCCCGCTCCGCGCGTCTCTTCCTTTCCCACACTTTCTCTATCTCTTACTCTCTCGCACTGTCAGCGCGTCTCTTCCCTTCTCACTCTTTCTCTATGACTCACTCTCTCGCACCTTCGTATACTTTCCGTCTACAGTACAATCATACCATCTCCGTCGCCATGATGCCATAACAGTTGGTCACAGCACGTGGACGTATTCGAATACGTATAACGCTTTCGATTATCTATTGAGCCTTAAAAAAAGTTTATTTCATTAAACCAGCTGTGACTCTAATTTTTTGTACGACAATGAGTGCGAACTGTGTATTTTGTAGAGAAAAATCATGTGCGGTTTTTCAAACCGACAGATTAATGAAATCCCTCCACATAATTGTCAGATTATGGGTCAGCACGTCCAAGACATCAAACTGAACCCTCTGTATCTTAATCTGACGTGCTCGAGTATTTCAAGATCACGATTTTTTTTTGCATTTTCAAAAATCGGCCATGACTCTCGGTCGCGTCCAAATCGTCAGTTTTTTGAATAGGAGCTTCTTTAGGGTTCAATTAACATTCCCTATGAAAATCTGACGCGCTCGAGGAAATTTTTTTTCTCCTTTTTTTGACCCCTTCCTACAGCTAACCCCACAACGCAAACCGTCAGATTAATATTAATCCGTTATCAGAAACACATGGGTCGCTTACATTATTAATATCTGACACGCTCGAGTATTTCATTGTCACTGTTTTTTTTTACATTTTTGAAAGCCTGTACACGCTCCCCCCACCACTGAAACGGCATACATCATATAACCTTTTTTTCTTTTTAGCATCTAATCTTCACAATCCAATAGGTCCCTAAGACGCTCGAGTAAATCCACATTTAGCCTCTCGGCCTCCCCTACTATCGGACGTGTTCCCTCTCGTCCCAGGTGTTGCGTCACCTCGCTATATTAGGTTATGATTGTTTTATTTGCAAACACCAGTGTATACTTTGCTTTCGTGGAAAAATATTAAATGTATTTACGTTTTTCCGTAAAAGCAAAGTTATACATTATATTTGCAAATAAAATAATTGTAACTTAACCCTAAAAATTGTAACATAACCTAAAATATATAAGCAAAAATCGCTTTTCAAAAAGATTTGCGTACTAGCATTATGACAACATTTTGAAATACAAAATGCTTGCACAATGTTTGCATAGCATGTTGAACATGATATGCCGTCACAGTGCTAACCAGATGCGGAGTCAGCTGGACATCATAGTGGTAGCATGCCATTGCAGCGTACATGCATTATACCAGCATTATGCAAACATTTTGTTATCTGGGGATTTATTAGTTTAGTAGACGTATTTATACATTTATAACTCAATAATACTCGATTTTTCTTTAAAATTGAGATTTCAGTGTTATAATCAAAATTTGATTATCAATAAAGATGATAATTGCAGAGAAAAAATTGTGATTTTTTTGCAATATATAGGATATTACAGCTTTACAAGTATGTATATTTATTTATAGGACATTTATGTAATAAAAAAATCATGAATTTAATAATGCATGAGCCAAATATTTATGTCAATAATAGCAAATTTATATCAATTGTCGGTAATGTCAGCGTTCTTGAATTACCTCCGGGCCCTTGGGACCCTTTTTATACCGCCGAAAATTTGCCCAGGGTTGACGATCTTTAATAATATCTCGTCGGTGGCACAGGCAACAGGGAATAACGAGCCGTCCAATCAGAGCTCTGGGATATAATATCGAACTTATACCCCAAAGCTCTGATTGGACGGCTCGTTATTCCCTGTTGCCTGTGCCTATTGCCTGTGTCTATTGTGTTTCCAGCTTCAGGGTGATGTCCCATGCAGCGGATCGTGCGTAAAGCCGTAATCACGCTAGCGATTGGCGATTGTGATTGACGATTGAGGATTACTTTTCAACCAATCAGAGCCTGAAAGTCACCGATTTCTTTGCTCCGATTGGTTGAAA
>NW_017299972.1:176667-180460 GCF_001594075.2 Trachymyrmex cornetzi
GGCAGACGGCCATTTCTATCTCTTTCCATTCAATGGTATAATGGGAGAGAGAATGAGAGGGAGATTGGCCGTCTTTCACGGTCCCTCTCTTTCATTATTGTCGACTACATTTGATATACTACTTAGATACGGATCGCGCAGTCCATTCTCTATGTCTCTAATTTTGACACACGGATCGCGCAGTCTATTCTTTATATCTTTGGAGAAACCTGAGAGCGGACATCCTGGCCTTTTTCCTGTAATGCTTCTAACTCCCCGTATACTAGCGCCACCAACGTTCATTTTCGAGTTGCGGGAACTACGTATCACGTCTATTTTCGTGATCCCCCATCTCGCCGATAAAATCGTATCATCGAAAGTGGATGTCGTCACCGATGAGATACTATATTAAAGACCGACATTCTTACGGGAGTTGGCGGCGGAGAAAAATTTCGCCGTCCGCTAACGCCCTCAGTAATGTTGCGGCCAGAGTAGAAAACAAAATGAAAGATCGATAAGATTGATTAGAGGCAGTGGATACATTTAGCAATTCCTTGCCATTTGGCGATTATATCAAGAAAATTTGTACAGCAAGTAAAAATTGTAAAAATTATGAAAGTAATAACAGTTTATCATAAAGTAGAAACGAATTTAGATAAAAAATATAACTACACTATTTAAGGGGATGCTGGAGTCTTCTTTTATACCGATAAAGCAAGCGTTTATGTTCCTTGCGCGGTTCTTCGAATTAGTTGCACAGAATAAAAATTCCTTCTCCACGATTGAAATATCCGTGCTAATATACCTGCTCCTGGTGTATTTTGTGTCCAACACTGGGTAAAATAATAAATTACAGATTCCTGTATCCATGTGCTATCAGCTCACCAAATATTTACTTCGTGAAAATATTATATGCACGTTATATGCTCGAAATTAGGGCAGGAGCACATGTAGAATAAATAGACGAATACAGTCGTATCTTTAGAATTAAGTTTTGACGTCTAAATAAAAAGATTAGTGCAAGGAACGAAATTGTGTGTCTAGCGCGTGAGAAATCGACGATGTACGACAATTTAGACTGTTTAACCATGAAACCGAGCAGTATTTTAGTTGATCTCTTTCTAAGAGATGGCGTTGCAATATGTTAGATAAGGACAGATGAATGCGTTTGAGCGAGACACAATGATATATAATAAGTATAAGAAATGAATGAAAGATGTCACTATTGTCGAATTTAGAATCTAAAAAAGTCTGTACTATCGACCTTGATTAACTTCGACCGTCACTCCAGCATCCCCTTAAAGCTGAAAACACAATAGACACAGGCAATAGGCACAGGCAACAGGGAATAACGAGCCGTCCAATCAGAGCTTTGGGGTATAAGTTCGATATTATATCCCAGAGCTCTAATTGGACGGTTCGTTATTCCATGTTGCCTATTGTGTTCCCACACAGCTTTAGGCCGGTATTCATAGTTGAGTCTTATTTCAAGACCGTCTTAAGTAATGTCTTTAGACGCTAATGCAGCCCTCTGATTGGTTCGTGATTTCTTAAGACCGTACTTAAGACGGTCTTGAATATAAGATCTGACTATGAATACCGGCCTTAGAGATTAATTAATATATTTTTTCTAAGCGCGCTTTCAATCTCGGTTCTGTAAAGCTAGTATTGTTTGTGCACGTTATGCGGTGAGTGGTGCAGTATCATTTGGTCCATACGAGTTATAAAACTTTTGTAATCTACATCAGTTGACGGCTCTACATGTCAAAAGATATAAGTTTTTAACTTTTTTCCGAATGTAGTACAAATCTATTGCACCATGACAGAATTTTGTATTTATTTTAACCCTGTAAAAGAATTTTTGATTCCGTGCAGTATTAGGTGTTAAACTTAATTCCTGCCGTTTTTCGTCTCCAAAATTGATTTGTTTCGGAGGGAAATACCTTAATCAAAGTATTATTAATAAAGTATTATTAATTAGTAATAAAGTAGAAAATGGAGGAAATTACTTTGATTAAGGTATTCATTCATCTTCCCTATGAAACAAATCAATTTTGGAGACGAAAAACGGCAGGAATTAAGTTTAACTCCTAAAGTAAATTCGAAGATGTAAATTAATCTGCAAAACACCGACAATTTGGCCACTCCAGCATCCCCCATTAAAAGTTTACCTATCTTATCCCTTAAAAAGAGGCGAACTTCAAGATAGCGTAACTTTGTCAAAAATCGTCATAGCAAAATGTTTAAAAAAACATTTTATAGTTTGAAATCTCTATTTTTCAAATCGATATTATAAAAAGATCTCATTGATATTTTATGATGTATTACACAGCATAAGTGGAAATGTATTAATTTTATTTAAAAACTTTTTACGATTTTGCAAAATTCTACGGCGCTTTTTGCTTTAATGTTGAATAACTCAGTGAAAAGAAAAATCATAGAACGCTCATCAAAAAGCAAATTAAAGATTTACTCTTTCCCGTAACTGCATTTGCCATTTTTAATTCGCGCTGTGAAACTTATTCGCACAGTTCGTAAAAAGTTTTGAGATTTTATGCATCTCCATTTATGCTGTATAATTCTACAAAATATCACTAATTTTAAACATATATCTCGTGACGATGATTTTTGATGTCCTATCTTTAAATTTGCCTATTTTTAGAGGATAGAACAGCTCATATTTTAATTTAATTGATTAATATTAGGTATTAAACTTAATTCCTGCCGTTTTTCATCTCCAAAATTGATTTGTTTCGAAGGAAAGATGAATGAATACCTTAATCAAAGTAATTTCCTCCATTTTCTACTTTATTACTAATTAATAATACTTTATTAATAATACTTTGATTAAGGTATTTTCCTTCGAAACAAATCAATTTTGGAGACGAAAAACGGCAGGAATTAAGTTTAACACCTAATATATAAAGTATATTATTATATTTATAAATGCAATTATAATTGTTTATATAAAATAGAAAAATAATAACATACTATTAATATTGAAATTAATACAAATGTAAACACGAAAAAATAATTATATATATGTATCTATATATACAGGGTAATTTTTTAACCTGAAACTTCAAATATCTCGAAAAATAAGCACACTAAGAAAAAATGTTAAGAATCAATATTTCATCATTCCGAGGGTGACATACACTGACGTTAAAATCAGCCCCCCTACCCCGCCTCCTGGGCGGTGAGGGGGGCAAGTTTGAAATCTTAAATGGGAACCCCTATTTTTTATTGCATATTCGGAATCTTTGGCTAAAAGCACATACGATTTGTCTGAAACATTTTTCTCGATTCATGATAGATGGCGCTGTAATCGACGAAATTCAATTTCTTCGATTTCTCTTACTGAGAACCCATGCTTACGATTCTGCAATACATTAACAATAAAAATACCACGTTTTCATTGTTAATACTCGAAATTAGTCTTAAAACTTCTCATTATTTTTAATTACTCATTAATTACTTCTCAAGAAATTACTTTTAGCGTAACCCAGGAACAACGACGTGGACGTAGCAGTTTTCTGTTCCCTTCGGGTTGCTTGATTAACGTGAGTCCCTTTGTCTCTCACAATTCGGGGTGCTCACAATGAAAACGTGGTATTTTTATTGTTAATTTATTGCAGAATCGTAAGCATGGGTTCTCAGTAAGAGAAATCGAAGAAATTGAATTTCGTCGATTACAGCGCCATCTATCATGAATCGAGACAAATGTTTCAGACAAATCTTATGTGCTTTTAGCCAAAGATTCCGAATATGCAATAAAAAATAGAGTTCCCATTTAAGATTTCAAACTTGCCCC
>NW_017299972.1:180476-184981 GCF_001594075.2 Trachymyrmex cornetzi
GGGGGGGGGGGGGGGGGGGGGGGCTGATTTGTATATCACCCTCGGAATGATGAAATATTGATTCTTAACATTTTTTCTTAGTGTGTTTATTTTTCGAGATATTTGGAAGTTTCCGGTTAAAAAAATCACCCTGTATATAGTTTAAAATTAATTTTTTAAATAAATGTATATAAACTAACTTGCAAAAATACGGGTAACTAAAATTTAGTACAATTTTTTAACATCTTTCAATATACCTTAGCAAAAATTGTATTAAGACGAATAATAGCTCAAATTAAAGTTATGAAAATTTCTCTTGACAAAGGAGAAAATCAAAATTGAGTTACAAAAATTTTTGTAAAATGACGGCCATTGAGGATAGACCTTTTTATGAAATGTGGAAAACTATTGGGACCTTGAATAAGTTCTCGCTGATTTTTCGTCAAAAGTAAAAAAAGTCGTAAAAAACATGTCACTGAAAGTATTGTCCATCGCTAGCCACTACTTTTTCCCATCTTTCTAGCGGCATTTGAATTCCACGTCGGAAAAACGACACGTCTTTTGAGGCTATCCAAGAGTCGACCCATTTTTTGGCATCATCATAAGAATGAAAGTGCTGCTCAGCCAGCCTATGTACTATCGATCGGAACAGATGATAATCGGAAGGAGCAATGTCTGGTGAATACGGCGGGTGGGGTAGAACTTCCTATTTAAGGGGATGCTGGAGTCTTCTTTTTTACCGATAAAGCAAGCGTTTATGTTCCTTGCGCGGTTCTTCGAATTAATTGCACGAATTAGTTGCAATAAAAATTCCTTCTCCACGATTAAAATATCCGTGTTAATATACCTGCTCCTGGTGTATTTTGTGTCCAAAACTGGGAAAAATAGTACATTACGATACACGTGCGCAAAGTAGGTGTTTCCCACACGAGCGAAGTTTGTCGCCCAAGCAAAGCGAGGGTGACAAAAAAGCGAGTGTGGGAACACCTACGCAGCGCACGAGTATCGTATACTATTTTTCCTACTAAGTGCGCAAAGTTCGATATCAACAACGAGCGACGACTCGACGTGGACGCTCGTCTGTTTACAGCGTTCTCTCTCACGCTAACGCGTCTACATTCGAGCCTTATATTTTCCCGCACGTTTACCTACTTTCCCGCACGCATAACTACTTTCCCGCACGCTAAACTACAAGTGTGGGAAAGTGATACTTTGCGCACGCAAATGCGTGTGCAAAATCGAACTTTGCGCACGATAAAAATAAATTACAGATTCCTGTATCCATGTGCTATCAGCTCACCAAACATTTACTTCGTGAAAATATTATATGCACGTTATATGCTCGAAATTAGGGCAGGGGTACTTGTAGAATAAATAGACGATTACAGTCGTATCTTTAGAATTAAGTTTTGACGCCTAAATAAAAAGATTAGCGCAAGGAACGAAATGGTGTGTCTAGCGCGTGAGAAATCGATGATGTATGACTGTTTAACCATGAAACCGAGCAGTATTTTAGTTGATCTCTTTCTAAGAGATGGCGTTGCAATATGTTAGATAAGGACAGATGAATGCGTTTGAGTGAGACACAACGATATATAATAAGTATAAGAAATGAATGAAAGATGTCACTATTGTTGAATTTGGAATTTTAAAAAGTCTATACTATCGACCTTGATTAACTTCGACCGTCACTCCAGCATCCCCTTAAGCGTTTCCAAGTAGGTTTTCACCGGTTGCGCAACATGTGGCCGTGCGTTGTCATGTTGCAAAATCACTTTGTCGTGTCTCTGCTCGTATAGTGGCCGTTTTTCCTTCAATGCTCGGTTCAAACGCATCAATTGTAGTCGATAGCGAGCTCCCGTAATGGTTTTGTTCGGTTTGAGCAGCTCATAATAAACTACACCCAGTAGATCTCACCAAATGCAGAGCAGAAGCTTCGAACCATGGATATTCGGCTTTGCCGATGGTGTTGATGCATGGCCGGGCTTACTCCACGATCTTCTACGCTTAGGGTTATCGTAGTGTATCCACTTTTCATCACCAGTCACGATACGATGCAAAAACCCTTTCCTTTTCTGCCGTTAAAGCAGCTGTTCACACGTGGAAAGACGCCGTTCGACGTCTCTCGGCTTCAACTCGTACGGCACCTAATGTCCTTGCTTTTGAATCATTCCTAATAATTTCAAACGTTTCGAAACTGTTGTGTGATCAACTCATAATGATTCTGCAAGTTCAGCTAGCGTCTGACATGAGTCTTCATGCAGTAATTGAGTAATGCTTCCAATTCTTCGTCTTCAAACGTCTTTTTTTTTCGGTGCGCCAAAGCGTTCTTTATCTTCAACATCAAAATCATTATTTTTGAAGCGTCTAAACCAAATAAAAAAAATTATTATCGGTATAAATTTTGTTATTTTAAAAACGAATATTTACAATGTTAAAATATTTAAATTTTATTTCGATATCGTTTTTTGCGATAATTTATTTCTGATCAGTTACGGATTTTACAAAAAATTCTTTTTAGATTTTTTTTTTCAAAACGTGTAGCTTTATAAAAAAAAGTCATAGAAAAATCTTTAAGATATGAATTTATTAGAAAATAAATGAGCTTAAAAGTATAAATTTTTATGTACGAAACAGCCGATTTTTCTGAATGACGCAATAATTTAAAAAACAGTTTATTCCTCTTTTTTAAAAGTTTATCTTCAACTTCCGTCATTTTATAAAACATTTTTTGTAACTCAATTCTGATTTCTCCTTGGTTGTCAAAGCAAGCTTTAATTCATTTCAATACGATGATTTCAATACGATGAGTTACACCTACAGGAAAGTTATTTAAAGTGAAGAAATCGTTTTTTTGTATTGAAAGATTTTTTACATTGAAGTGAATAAGTATCTCTGAGGAAAATAAAAATGTATTTGATTTCAAGAAATGATGTTCAAATCATAGAAAAATTTCCTTCATCGCGTTTTCTTTAACCTATACAGTAATGCACACATTTCTCTGATTCAAACAAATATTTTTTTAATCGAAGAAACTTTTCTCTAAATATATCGCTATTGGAAAATGTTAAAAAATGATGTTAAATTTTAGTGGATCTTTTCTATTATATATGTTTCAAACTGATTTTTATATAAATGTATATACAGAATATATAGTTTCAATAATAATCCCTAAATATTATTATACAATTTCAGTTTATTAGTAAAGAATATTCTTTAGCAATATTTAATTTCTTTAATGTTTTTGTTTCAATAAAAAAAATATAATTTGCGCACAAAATGTGATATGTATTTTGTGTGTGCGTGTGCGTGTGTGTGTGTAATACAAAGAAATTGATTTAAATTGATATATCGAAATATTTAAAAGGTACATAAAATTAATAAAAATATTTCAGATAAAGTTCTAGGAGAAGAGTGTTTAATTCAAAATGACAATTAAGATGTAACATCTATTTTTCATTATCTATGTCTCAATTGTATTAAAATCATTTTAAATTTTTTTAATGAAATATGTTTTTCTCTGAATTGTGTTGCGCACACGGAATGTGATGATCAAATATTTATAACATTTATTATAAAATTTATTACAATAAAGATCTCAATATTTGTATTACATAAATATACGCAAAAGACAATTTCGATCGTACTTGACGTCTATGTAATAATGCGTTGAAAAGTAACATGTCATTATTAAAGTAATTAAAATATAGTAATATGTTATTGTTACGTCCAAGCTCTTGGAAATACGTTTAAACGGGAGAGACAAGGATGGAGTTGTAGAGGGTATGGAAGGATGTTTAGACTTTATCTCGCAGGTATACGCGCAGTAGCGAACACCTGAGAGTCGGACGCACTTCCTATCGCTCCGGAATATGGGTCGACGTCCTGAAGGGACGCTATAACGCCTGTTTCCTTGAGCAGTGCGTACGTCGATCCAATTTTGAGTCAAAGAAATAAATCTTTATAACTCGGGAGTGGACCAGGTGGGATCCTTGGGAAACGGCGAGAGTACGAGGTCTTTTGAATTTAAAAATCAACTGAAGGAAATCATTTTAAAATAGAATTTCGTTTTATTACTAAAGTAAATTACAAAAAAAATGTGATAGTTATTGAGTTTACATGAACTTTTATAATTAAAGTTAAAAAAAAACATAATCATAATTTTTATAATTGAATTAAAGTACACATAATTGTCGAATTTGCATAACTTTTATAATTAAATTAAAACATAAGTTTTGAGAGTTTACATATATTTTGTAATTGAATTAAGTTAACGATAATCATTAGGTTTACATAAATTTCACATAAAAACATAATTGTTGAGTTTACATATATTTCGTAATTAAATTTAAGTTAAAAATAATCATTAGATTTACATACATCGAAGAAAAACTTGACAAGTCGACATGGTTAGTGGCAGGGATGGGAAAGTTACTTTGTAAAAGTAATTAATTACAGTTACAGTTTTTCTCTTTCAAAAAGTAATTAATTACCGTTACAAGTTATTGACTCTGAAAAGTAATTCG
>NW_017299972.1:185171-186403 GCF_001594075.2 Trachymyrmex cornetzi
AGTAATGCAGCCTAGGACAATTAAAAAAAAAGACTGGCTTACATTTACATGTTATACAATTTTATTCAAAAAGATAAAAAAATTCTATGGCAAAGACGTTTTTCGTTAAAGTAATATAAACACATATGAATATGAATATGAATATGAAATAGCACACATATACAATGTTTTTCATAAAAAAAATTCTTTTTATATTCGACTAAAAGTTGCAAATAAATTCCAGCGCTAATACAAAATGATCTACAACCGTTCACTGAACACTCTTGCATTTGATTAGCGGATTCCATTAGATCCAAAAATATGGACCAAACAGGTACAAGAGTTCATTGAACGCTTTAATTAAATTTCTTTCTTCTGATTAGTCCAATATTTCAAAGTATTTATAGCGCCAAGTGGACACTACCGTACACTAAAAATTGACAAATAAGTTTAAAATATATAAAATAACTATGAAAGTAACTATTAAATTAGTTACTAGTTACTTAAAAGATGTAACTAAGTTAAGTTATAATTACAGATGAAAAGAAAGTAACGAAGTTAAGTTACAGTTACTGAAAAAAAGTAACTCTAACTGTAACTTCGTTACAAGTAACGAGTTACTTCCCATCCCTGGTTAGTGGTATATCTGTACAATTACTGATTAATTGTGCGCTATTGAGTTTGATAGTGTTATGTGCTTGTGTTGTCGGAGAGGCAATACATGTTAGGTTGTTAATTAATTTCGTTAATTATGACGGAGGAAGGGGGAAAGGTGTCATTGAAGAAGTCAATGGGGACTAAATATGGGAAGGGGGAAAAAGGAACATATACTGCTATGTATATATCGGGAGGATGTCCGATTATGGCGGCGCGGATTTCCTCGAAATCTCACTGCGGATCGATTCTCATTAATTCACGAAATGGCAAAAGAGAAAAGAAAAGGGGGGAACTTACTGTTATCTGACGGGCGGTGAGGCTGGATAGTTAGCCCTCGGTTCGTTGGTCTCGGTTAGGCCTCTCCAACGATTAACTTCTTTTGCGCACTGAATTTAATGTTTCAGTATATTTGAAAATGCACTGTTTAGTGCTAAAGATGTCGTTAGTAGTATTGCTTTTGTGTTTGATAGAACGGCAACACATGTGTTTGAAAGGTTTGTGTTCAAACTTTTGAGCCCAATAGTTGGCATTCGTTCGAAGTGTAAAAAAGAGTAACTTTTTTTGCGTTGAAGATGTCGGAATTTATTCCAAAAAAG
>NW_017299972.1:186901-188217 GCF_001594075.2 Trachymyrmex cornetzi
GTGAACCAGGTTCATCAACGCCAAAACGAAATATCCATGCTTCGAAGATTATGTTGTGCATCTGGTGGGATCATAGAGGGGTTATATATTATGAGCTGCTCAAACCGTCCGAAACCATCACTGACGATCGTTATCGACTACAACTGATACGTTTAAACCAAGCTTTGAAAGAAAAACGACCGGAATGGGATAATAGGCACAACAAGCTGATTCTGTTACATGACAACGCTAGGCCACATGTTGCAAAACCGGTCAAGAAATATTTGGAAGGAGTAAAGAGGGAAATTCTGTCCCACCCGCCGTATTCACATTGCTCCTTCAGATTTCCATTTGTTCCGATCCATGCAGTCGGCCCTTTCTGGAGAACGATTCAATTCTTATGAAGATATCAAAAAATGGCTTGATGAATGGATCGCTTCAAAAGAACTAAATTTTTTTCATTCAAGGAATCCGTTTATTACCGGAAAAGTGGGAGAAAGTTGTCGTTTCCGAAGGAGCATACTTTGAATAAACTCACTTATATAAATTTGTTTAAATAAACACATCTTTTTTTCTTTTCAAAAAGGGCGGAAACTTACTCCCATACCCAATATATAGTCGCTATTTTATCAAAAATTATTTTTAATAAAGTCACGATCGGGCGATAACGCCGTCACTTAAAGTAAGATCAAAATTATCTTTTTGCGACGTCTAGAAATTAAAGAATCATTTCAATTGTGAAAAGGAGTCTTTTTTTAACCAGACATTTTTTATTGTACTAGGGGAGAGGTAGATCCAATCAGAACTCATAATCGAAAGAAATACATTCTTACATTCTTATGTGTATTGAAATTATATTGTTGCTCGATCATTAACTAAGTGTTATTAGTTTCAAAACATCAGTCATTGTTTCAATTCTCTTCGGTCTCCCCTACATCTCAGCCAAAAATTAATATTCTTTTACTTTTTTAATTATTAAATATATGTATTTTTATTTTCTGTCGCATTAAAGTTTCACAATAACACGGCTAAAAGCTAAACACAAGTCTATTTCTCGACACTGTCATGCAATCAGCATTAAATATCACAACATTCAAAGTATAAGTATCCTTTCAGTATCATTACATACTCAATTCTTTTGGTAGAATACTTAGGTTAACATCTTTAACATATACTTTCTTTACATTTTTTAAATTGCTACTTTATCATTAAGAATATATTATCATTACGAAATAAAAATAAATAAAATAAAAATAAATATATTTAATTTAATTATTCGGTTACTTTTTATTATTAAAACTTTTTATTATATAAATTTGCATAATTTAATTTTTTTT
>NW_017299972.1:189182-189979 GCF_001594075.2 Trachymyrmex cornetzi
TGTATATATATTTATATGTATATATGTGTATATGTATAAGTATGTATGTATATATGTATATGTGTATATATTTATTATTTATATATGTATAATTTTTAAATAATTATTAACGTGTTCACTACATCACAATATTGACGTCATCATCATCCGGATCTCTTCTTTTTAGGCGATTATTAGCATCATTTATATTCTCTTCCAATCGATGTATCCTCTCAAGCAAGACATCTAATAGTCGGTTCAGTCTCATGATGACGTCAGCGGAGCTAAGTCTGGAAAAGAATAAAAATATGAAATTGTGATATACTTAGTTGAAGTGATACATATCCGCACACGCGAAGTATCGTCTCCGAACTGTTCTTATCGTTTAAAATTATTATTATTAGATAAAATAATAATAATTAGTAGATAATAATAATTAGTAGATTAGTACTATATCATTTTTCCTCCTCTCAAAATAAAAAAGTAAAAATAAATTATCGAATAAATTTATGAAAGGATATTCGATAATCACGTTCAATCCTAGTAATATAATATTTTAATACTCACGTTATTCCCATCACCTCATTGTCATCGCTGATATCCAACTGGATTCTCAATCCATCAGATTGCTCGACTGTTCCACCTGCTGCCTGAAGGTTCAGCGCACCCTCACTTATATTAGCAGCCTTTTCTAATAGTAGACGAATCTGCATGTTTATATACACTGCATATTCCACCAAAGTGTTGATATTGGCCATCTCTTTTTAGTCTCACACAGACTGATTGACTAACTGACACGAAACTGAACAAGCAGACTA
>NW_017299972.1:192684-192962 GCF_001594075.2 Trachymyrmex cornetzi
ATCGGGAATGACAATTTCCTTGTTGTCATAGTAAAACTTGTTGTTTGTCGAATTTACATTGGCTAGAGTATAGTACGTTTCAAAGTCCGTCAGACGGAGCTCGTAATCATCATCACCCAAATCTACCGCCGGAAAGTAGCTTACGGCGAGGACGCTACTCTTGCCAGTCAACGTAAAACTCAGCGACATGTTTGAACGAGCACTGAGTTAAACAGCGCAATGCCCGTCCTTAAATTACTAATCAACCGATCGTAGAAACTGTAGACAAAGCTGCCCGC
>NW_017299972.1:199145-199538 GCF_001594075.2 Trachymyrmex cornetzi
TATGAGGCTATCTGTGTCGGTATACATAATTTTACATTTTTCACGAAACACCGGTGCCATGTACTCGTGGTGAAATTCGTACAAACATGTTTTCGATATATCGAGGATGCACATACCCACGTATATCGGTTTGTCGAACTTACGCAGTTCTATCGCGACCAGGTTCTCTGAGAAGACGCTACGACTATGAAAATTTGGTTTGGCGATCATTGCCTCCGCACCGTATCTGTCTTCCCATTTTGTCAGTAATTTTACGTCGACGCGATCGCGCACATTCTCCATGGTTTTACCAAATACTGCGTTATTCATCAGTTTGTATAAATTTTTTTCAAAATCATTTTTGGCCATTGTTCTAAATTTTGTGTTTAATTCTATGTAATCGCGTAGCCATGG
>NW_017299972.1:203348-204840 GCF_001594075.2 Trachymyrmex cornetzi
CCCCCCGCCCCGCACCCCCCTCATTGCCCCTGGGTTAGAATCCCCATAGCTTTACTACTTTAAGCCTGTATTACATCTCTCGCTTGTGGTACATACGCTAATTATTCAATTGCTATAAGCTTATATGAAACCTACAGTTTTAATTCCGGTTCTGAACATGGATTTTTCGAGAGATGTTTTTGTGGACAACGATATTCTCGGGAGGTTGCTAACCTTTTTTGAAAGAAAACACGAGTAAATATTTTGATTCCTACCAGGATCGATTCCGGGACTTCTGGCATGATAGACCAAGCGCTGTCTGCCATGCCACGCAGGCGTTTGCATAATTTAGTAATAATATTTTTATATTATTTTTCATTAAATATGAACTCATTATTGTTATAGTCACTTATTAATGTAATTATTATTAAAAAATAGCCAAGAGTACTTTTGTTTTTCTCTAATAAGAAAAAATGTGTTTCTTATTAGGTTTTTATTGTGATTAGCGCCAAAAAAGTGTCATATCCCATATAGCATAAATCTGCAAGGACCGTTCTGAAGGACATCCTAAGAATGTCCTAACATCCTAAAAATGTTCCCAGGAAGATCTTTGGGATAAAGTGTGCTGTATGGGGTCGCAATATATTTGTGATTGTGATATTAAAATAAAAGAGTATAAGATACTTTTTTTATTAAATTTTATTTTATATTTATTAATATTTATTAATTATAAATCAATATTCATAATCCGATGTTACATTTAACGTCATTTTATACATATTTGAAAATATCACGTAATCAATGAAACGTAAAGAGTGCTATGTGAAATATAATTTTACGTTATTTTATATAAAATCGATCTATGAATATCGATTATAGTTTTATAAAAATTCGTTATTAAAATCGCGCCTGTGACTTACAAGGGCAATCAACTTTTAATATTCTAAAAAATTTTGTTACATGACGAATATGTCATAGGTATAGTGTATACTCCTTTTCATTAATTTACGGTTACAGAAGTCGTATCAGTAAAACTTTACAAGATATTCTTAAAATTTTTCGTGTGGATTATGTATCGCATTTGCAAATGTAAAACGCAACATATCGGTGTGACTATCGTAAGAGCAAAAAAACGCGCAGATGCGGATATAGTGTGATGAATATCCTACGCGCGAATCCTGCTTTTTTCCTTTCTTTCGTGGTATATTTTTCTGTAATTAATTTTTCTGTAAGTAATTAAATTATCAGTAAACACATTAAATCAAATTTGCTTAAAGCGTTTACTGATAATAAATGTTAACATATATTCTTATATAATTATTACAATTATTTGCGTACTTTCAAACCAACAAATATAGGAAATATAATGATTCGACATGCATGGTATGCGTCTAATTTAATTAATGAATGATATTTTTAAATGTAAATGAAATTTTCCTTTAACAATTAGAAGGATCAACTTAATCAATTTGGCTCCTCGCGAAATTCAAACTGCTATAACTTTTTTCAACTT
>NW_017299973.1:0-222 GCF_001594075.2 Trachymyrmex cornetzi
TGGTGGTACGCGCTTGATCGCGAGAACTCCGCACCAATGATACTAATTCGGGCAGCACTTCGTCGTGCGAACGACTAAGTTAAAATTCGACTGACTTACTGTCCCCGCGAAGGGCTCTTATATATCTTACCTAAGGTACGCTGGTTTTTCGGACTTTGCACTTTGATTCGATGGTGATTCACCCTGTTTTGAGTGTTATTGTTTCGAAATATAGGGGTGACT
>NW_017299973.1:4365-6069 GCF_001594075.2 Trachymyrmex cornetzi
ATAAGAAAAAATTCAATATAGATTAAATAATCGTTTCAATTTTTTTTAACTATAAAATGCAAATTTTAAACATTTGTTGAAAATGTTTGTTCAAATATCAACTAAGTTCTACCAAAAGAATTCCGTCTATAACGATAGTCCAAGAATATCATTTAGAATGTGTTATTTAATACTAATTGCAATATTTTATTTTCTTTTCACTGCAAATTACCAATTAAAAAATTTTTTTAACAATATATATTACAAATATCAATACAAATGTTCTACCAAACAAATTCTGTGCGTATACTCGTAACTTCACGTTTGAAAAACATTATAATTCTTTTTAGTCTTAAAATAAACTTTATGAAGTGTTCTTTTTCTTCTCTAATATCTTTATTACATTTTTTCAATTTTTTGATACATATGTTCAAGGATATAATGTTTTAATTTTTATTTGGCAATTATGCGAGAACTCGTATATTTTCGTGTATATTACAAATTAATCCCGGACCACGCACACAAAATGAGTCTCTTACTGTGCTTCTTAAATAAATTTAAAATTTTTTTCAGCCATAGGTGCTTATGCCCTCCTTCTTGACTCTAGCCTTTCTGAAAATTTATACAAATTGTAGTTCAAGAACTGACGCAGAAAAATAAACGAAAAAGCGCTGTAAAATTGAAAGTTTGGGAAATAAGGAACCCACTCTTGGCCAGGAACGTGAACAGGAGTCAAGTGTTAGAACTATTTCACACATTTTCACTCATTTAAATATGTTACAAATCAAAATCGCTTAACAAAACGCAACTGCACATGCAATCTTAATAACAGGTGTGTTACATTCTTTTATAAACATTCTTGAATAATAAATCAATGTTCATGTCCATATTACTACTCGACGGAAACCGCGGGAAGGTGGTGGTTTCTTCCATCAGGAGGAAATGTAAAAAATTGTCTAATAAGTTACGTATGAATCATATATATATTTGATAATTTTTTACATTTCCAAAGGAATGAAGGAAAGGAAAGAAATAAAGCATGTGTTTAAGTAGAGCAACTTAAAAGCATTAAAGCGTTAAACAAAACTTGCACAATTAATTAAAATGTTACGTACAAAAAATTCAAAGTACTATTGATCACGAACAAGTGAACGAAATGTTAGTATAGCAAATTATACATTTTTAATTCAAAACGCTAATTAATAAAATTTATATGGAATAGGAACTACAGTATTTAACTACTGTATTTACAGTTACAAAACGTACGCATTTTGCAAAGTCTTTATAAAAAGTTTTTTTACATAATGGAAAGCAAGATGATACTCGTAGGTCTTTCTGTCTCTACCAAAATTACTCGTACGTACAGAATGTATGAATAACAAGAAAACCATAAACTATGTATATAGAATCTCAGAGCGTGACATCTCTTTACAGATAAATTTCGGTGAATATGTATTAGAATATTTTAAAAGATTAGTCTAGACAACGTTGTTTCGCGTCATTCACTCTCAGTTCAGTCCTCGAATGCAACCTCACGCGATACAGCATTCACGTTTCGACACAGAATGTGTTCTACCCGAAAATTTCTCCAATAAATATTACATGTGGCTTCTTAGTAAAAATACGTTCTACAATTAATATTTTTCATTAATACAAATTAAATCATCCTCTAACTTAATGTCACGTCTCATAATGTAGCAAAAATGGCACTACTTGTTTGATTGA
>NW_017299973.1:6126-6644 GCF_001594075.2 Trachymyrmex cornetzi
GCGCGTCTTATACCGACATTGTAAGTAGCGAAGTATGCAAAAGGCATTCAGTTACCGGGGATTTGAATCTGTGTCTCTTCTGTGACGGATATGTAGTAAATGTTGGGATTCGTAATAGTGATCGGCAGCTCGAGGAAAGATGAAATAGTGGAGATCACCGATGTGTAAAAGTCGGATTCGTCGACTATTATCAACATAAGAAAATACGGTATTAAAAAATTCTTAAAAAATTCTCAGAACTTTATGAGAAGAAAATAAATAATTTTTGTCTCTCGTAGTTTTTGTGTAAAGTTGATAGAATTTGAGTAAAAAATTATTCAAAACCAATATTTTGCAATTTTTAGTAATTAATATCTTGTTAACTATTGAGAAAATTGCAAAATGGTAGAGGACTTTTGGACTCAGTTTAATCCGCTCTATAGACATCTAAGTGATTGGCAAAAAAGGTCGGGATACCCTGTACAGGAATACGCCGAGCGGCCGAGAAAATACATTTTCGATTTTCGGTCGGTTATAAC
>NW_017299973.1:6843-8185 GCF_001594075.2 Trachymyrmex cornetzi
CCGACTCGATGCCGGTAGATGTCTGCTTGGTGGGGGTACAAGTGGTGGGGCTGGTTTTCGTGTTGCCGGGAAGCCAAATGTGCTTCACTGGCGTGCACTGTCGCACGCGCTGTTTCACTCGCACCAACGCCGTTCGCACCGACGCCCGTTCGCTCGCTATCGGTAAACACCGATGAGTTTCCCGCGCCTTCCTTCTCCCTTCCACTGCGCCAACGAGTGCCCGCGCCTTGCGCCCCCCTCGCCAACAAATTATCCAGAATCCGTTATACTCGATTTGCTCGATCTCGCTTGCACTCGCACTCGCTCTGGCTCGCACCAACGCCCGCATTGATCGCGTATTAGAAGATTCGATTTCTCACGACGGATCCGCTCTGACTCACACTTATGCCGCGATAAGTCACAACATGTCACGACATGTTTCGCGGTGACATCATCAATGCGTTCGATTGTACCATCGTACCCCACACACACACTTTTATTGTCGTGTTTTTTTTTAATTGTTAGTTTAATAAAAAAAGATATTAAAATAAGTGTAACGTCCTGCAGACGCAGATTCTTTTCTTTCGAGAGAATCGGCTCCGCCGCAACTATGATTGGCGCCTGCGAGACGCGAGCAGGGGTCCCCCTATAAAAATTGAAAAACAGACCACCCAGGCTCCGCGAAAAACTCGTAAACGTCAATCAACCCGGAAAAATAACAACACTAACGCAGGCCTAAAAGGGACAAGATTGCGAAAAATATCACAAACGGACCTAAGTCACGCGATGATAAAAATTCAAGCTATCGTCCGAATTGTTGCCCAACAATTCCACCTTCAGAAAAACAGGCGCCGCGTCGCCACAAAAACCATAAAAACATGAGATAATGTCTCACAGCTGTTTACTTAGCCATATTTTCCGCGAGGATGACGGAATTGATCACTCGCTTAAAGCAATCTTGCCCCTTTTTAGAGAAAACATAAATCATTCCTTTTGTTCTCTAAACCTCTTTTAACAGTGTACTTTAGATTAACAACGATAGGACACCTTAAAAATCGTAAATCTCGCGCGACATTGCAACTAACTATTGCATCCTAGACAAAGGGCATTACGCCCTTTTTTCGGGGTATAAATAGAGGCCCCGCGGAAGCGCAGAGCGTCAGATACAGTTTAACAGCAGCTAAAGTCACGTCGGAAGTTCGTGAAATTTCAAAAGTAGTCCACGCAAAAAGTTCGCGGCAATTCAACTCGCGCAGTATTCGTTGGCATCATTCGAGTGCTCTGGTGACCTCTGGGGTTCCCACATTACCACCCACCCGCCAACCGCTATCCTCAGGCGCTCTTGCGTGGACGTCGAGCCTCA
>NW_017299973.1:9091-11184 GCF_001594075.2 Trachymyrmex cornetzi
GCCTAAGATTGCACGAGGTACAATCCCAGGTCAAAAGGATTAAGTTCCTTGATCTAAAAAGTAGGACCAACGCTCGCACTGTCCATTGAAACAGGTGTCATAGCGTCTCTTCAAGACGTTGACTCTCATTCTGGGACTTTAAAAGAGTGCGAACGACTCACAGCTGTACGCTTCCGTGCGTATACCTGTGAGATTGAGTCAACCGTCCTTCCGTACCCTCTCCATCTTCCTCTCTCGCCAATACTCAGGGTTGGACGTAACATAAGAATCTATCGTTTTACCTCAAAATTTCATAATTTTATACATTATAAATAACAATATTTTTTCTAATTCACTTTCATATTCCTTTTTTTTCAGGCTACACATCGCGGGGCTATTAAAAATATTTTTTTTCCTTAATGTTTGCGTCAGCGTGAGTTTCCTTTTTCTCCTTTATGTAAAGATATATATAAAAGATATATAAAATACTTTTTTATATGTTAAAATATAGTTTTATTATTAGTGTTAAACGAAATACACAAATAATGTTCTTCGAAAACCAAAGCGATCAACTCGCAATCGAGTATATCGTTGCGGTCGAAGGATTCGTCATCATACATCGTTTTTCGCATGTTCGCAGATTTCGTGACAGTGGACGAGATAGCGAGAAGTCGCGAAAATTTTTTGTTGATATTATCGCTCATTTTGTTTAAGGAGGAAATGAGACGATTTACACAGTATTCGAGATTAAATATAGGGTGAGTCATTTTAATCTATGGACCCAAATATCTTCCAAATTAAGGTATCTACAAAAAAATGGTTTAGATAAAAGTTGACCAGAGCAGAGGGGGTCATTTAATTGTACCATTAGTTTTGACCTTGAGGTCAATTTTGAAGGTTATTTCAAGGTCACGATGGTTTTTTTAAATGGGACACCCTATTTTTGACTGCGGATTTCGAAAGAGCGGAAAATTTTACATCTTGTCTTACGAAAAAATTGTTTTTGCGACCTTGGAAAGGTAAAAAATGAAGGTCAAATGCCTGAAAAACGATCTGGTGTACTTTTTCTGAAATGACGTGGTTTTCTGGGTAACACAAATGTGCATAATGCTTGAAAAAAGTCAATGAATTGTAAAAGTGTAAATCACTTTGACTAGCTTGACCTTGAGGTCAATTTTCAAGGTTGTTTGAGGCTCATAACGCATTTTTTTATTAGTAAACCCTATTTTTGACCGCAGAACCTGTTTTTTGACAATGGGCTCTTAAACAATGGCACTTAAACAATATACACTTACATGAGCATAGGGATTTTTTAGTTTTTCGACCTGACTTTTTGAAGGTCATATCAAGGTCAAAAGCACTTTCATCTTACTTTTAGCGTTACCCGGAAACTACGACGTGGACGTAGTAAGTTCTGTTTCCTTTAGGGTGCTTGATTATCGTGAGTCCCCTTGCCTCTCACGTCGGGGTGCTTGATTATCGTGAGTCCCCTTGCCTCTCACGTCGGGGTGCTTGATTATCGTAAGTCCCCTTGCCTCTCACGTCGGGATACTTGATTATCGTGAGTCCCCTTGCCACTCACTGACACTGTCAGCAAAAAAATTAGGATCATCGTGTAACATTTGTAAAGCCCATTGGCAAAAAGCAATACGCATCAGATGATGATTAGGCTGTAAAGCCTGCGTAAGAGTGATGTGGAAAGGGTGATAATTTAGAGCTCTTAAAATTCTAACAACAGTTCTTTGTGGTATACCTATTTCCCTTTCAATCTGGCGAATACTAACATGAGGATTAAGGTGAACTATTGCTAAAATAGTTACAGCTCGCGCATCATTTTCGTCATATTCATGATGTTGACGTTGACGAACAAGATGTCCATTGCGAGCTCTTTGGACTAAACTACGTATTGTCATATCAGTTGGATGTCGCCTTTCAGGAAAACGTTGAGCATAAAGCCTCGATGCTGCATTGTAATTGCTACGACACTCCCCTAAAACTAATATAATAACTAATATAATCAACAATCTCATTAGGACTATAATCAGCCATTCTGGAAAGGTAACTTGTGAATGTAATTACCTACATACAATGTTTGGAATTTTAAAATTTAAGCA
>NW_017299973.1:11562-18478 GCF_001594075.2 Trachymyrmex cornetzi
AAAAAACAGGTTCTGCGGTCAAAAATAGGATTTATTAATAAAAAAAATGCGTTATGAGCCTCAAACAACCTTGAAAATTGACCTCAAGGTCAAGCTAGTCAAAGTGATTTACGCTTTTACAATTCATTGACTTTTTTCACGCATTATGCACATTTGTGTTACCCAGAAAACCACGTCATTTCAGAAAAAGTACACCAGATCGTTTTTCAGGCATTTGACCTTCATTTTTTACCTTTCCAAGGTCGCAAAAACAATTTTTTTGTAAGACAAGTTTGATGTAAAATTTTCCGCTCTTTCGAAATCCGCAGTCAAAAATAGGGTGTCCCATTTAAAAAAACCATCGTGACCTTGAAATAACCTTCAAAATTGACCTCAAGGTCAAAACCAATGGTACAATTAAATGACCCGCTCTGCCCTGGTCAACTTTTATCTAAACCATTTTTTTGTAGATACCGTAATTTGGAAGATATTCGGGTCCATAAATTAAAATGATTCACCTTGTATATTAAGTACAGTGCTTTTCGACATGGGTAGACGAGCTGTACTTGTTTCTAGACGCAGTATTGGTAGATTATTGATTCTTCCGAAGCGTATATATAACGTTAGATTTCCAACGTACATTGGGGACGGCGCACGTATTCCTCTATTATTCTCATCCTACTGCAAAAGAGACAAAACGTGTTTTTGTTTGAGAAGCTCTCTCCAGATGTCCGGTGAAAGCGGAATCTCTTTACCATGACAATCCTCCAAAATGATAGTTACGTAAGAAGGGAGTTTGACATTGATACCAATGTTCAAGTATTTATAGCCAGTTACGGTTAACGGATATCTTCTCTCGAGAATGCGTACGATAGCACGATGTGTGATTTGATGTCTGTAATTAAAGAAGAAATTAGTACATGAAAAAAGAGACGCAAATAAAAAAATACCTATTTATTTGATTTGTTTTTTTTATCTGGATTTTCACCAGTTAAATCGTCGAATGTTTTCTTCTTCTTCACGCTTCGTTCACAATCGTCCTGTTCCACGAGATAATTTTCAATATCCACGTGTTGAGCATTGTTTTGTATTTTTTTCACAGTATCGTCCTCACGATCGAAAAGCTTGGAAAGTGTGTACAAACGATATTGTCGGAATGATTGTTCCTTTTATACTGATCGTTTAAAACTATTACAGCATTTATTATATTATTATAGCATTTATTATACAGGGTGGGCCATTTTAATCGATCCACCCAAATACCTCCAAAAGTAAGTGCTATACAAAAAAATTGTTAAACAAAAGTTGTTCAGGACAATGGGGGTCATCTTTCTGCATTATTGGTTTTGACCTTAAGGTCAATTTTTAAGGTTATTTGAAGGCCAAAATAATTTTTTTTAATGAGAACCCCTATTTTCGACACCGGATTCGGAAAGAGCGGGAAAATTTACGTCAGAAATGATAGTTAGATAATTTGTTAAAGTGACCTTCAGAAGGTCAAATGTTGAAAAATTGTTCAGAAGCTGTTTTCTTCAAACTTTAAAACATTTATGGGCGAACAAATGTTTTAGTAGGTTTGGAGGCCAACGACTTTGGCTATCTTGACCTTGAGGTCAAATTTAAAGGTTATTAATGTCAAAGTGATTTTTTTATGAAAAACCTTACTTTCCTCGTTAATCTTACTTTATCGTTACCCAGAAACAACGACGTGGACGTAGTAAGTTCTGTTTCCTTTGGGGTGCTTGTTTACCACCGTGAGTCCCCTTGCCTCTCACGATTGGGGTGCTTGTTTACCGTGAGTCTCCTTGCCTCTCACGATTGGGGTGCTTGTTTACCGTAAGTCCCCTTGCTTCTCACGATTGGGGTGCTTGTTTACCGTGAGTCCCCTTGCTTCTCACGATTGGGGTGCTTGTTTACCGTAAGTCCCCTTGCCTCTCACGATTGGGGTGCTTGTTTACCGTCAGTCCCCTTGCCTCTGACTTTAACCATATTAAAGCAAGTGTTCAAAGTTGTCGTTGTTTCTGGGTAACGCTAAAAGTAAGATTAGCGAGGAAAGTAAGGTTTCTCAGAAAAAAATCACTTTGACCTTCTAATAACCTTTAAATTTGACCTCAAGGTCAAGATAGCCAAGGTCGTTGGCCTCCAAACCTACTAAAACATTTGTTCGTCTATAAATGTTCTAAAGTTTGAAGAAAACAGCTTCTGGACGATTTTTCAACATTTGACCTTCTGAAGGTCACTTTAGCAAATTATCAAACTATCATTTCTGAGCATACTATTAGCGCAAAGTGGGGTGCTGCACCATCTTGCTGTAACCACATTCTCTGCCGTGTTTCTAAATAGACATCCTCCAAGAGCTCAATCGATCCCTAAGCAATTCCAAATAGGTACATCTATCGACATTTCCCTCAAAAGCATAAGATCCGATCAGGTAACCGTTTATTATGCCACACTATACAATAACGCTCTATCGATGTTGATGGTCCACAGTCCTGTGCCAGTGGGGATTTTCATTGGACTAGTAGTAGCAATTGTGCCTATTTAGTTAACCATTACTGTTAAATGTAGCCTCATCAGAAAACATCGCATACCTAAAAAACGGAGGATCATTTTCTGTCATTCCTAAAGCCCACTGGCAAAACTCATTAAGCATTTCAACGTGATTTGGCTTTAATTCCTGAAGTAAAGTTATATGGTATGCATGATATTTAAGATTTCTCAGAATTCGTAAAGTCGTTCTTCGTGGTATACCAATTTCCCTTTCAGTTCGGCGACTGCTAATGTGATGATCGAGATGAATAGCTGCTAGGACAGTCACAACACGAGGATCAGTTTCGTTGTATTCGTGGCGTCTGCGTTCACGAGTCAGATGTCCACCGCGAGCTCTTTCAGTTAATCTGCGTATTGTCATTTGATTAGGTCGTCTCCTTAAAGGAAATCTTTCAACGTACAGCCATGCCGCTGCACGGTAGTTGTTGTGACATTCTCCTAAAACCATTACCATATCAATAATTTCATTAGGAGGATAATCAGCGATAATGAAAATTGTAATTCAAAATGAGACTACTTTGTTAACTTTTAATCTCTATTTTAATTGAAATAAAATAAAAATAAGAAAATCTTGATCCTAACAAAACTCAAGAAATAATGAACGGCCAACGTTCCGCGGAGTTCTTCTGACTGACAAAACTCGTATGACATACAAACGTACAGTGAACATATAGGCAGGCAAGGTACTCTTGTTGAAAAAAAAATGTTTGTTTCCACTGGCTCAGTATAGTCTTAAATTGCGTCAAATAATTGAAAGAACGCATTAAAATTAATCAGAATTTTTCAGCTATTTAATTGTTTGTTAATTATAATGCAAATTTAATTTTCGATAGTCGGCAAAACAAGTATCAAGATTTGCTTATTTTCATTTTATTTCAATTAAAATAGAGACTAAAAGTTAACAAAGTAGTCTCATTTTGAATTACAATTTTCATTATCGCTGATTATCCTCCTAATGAAATTATTGATATGGTAATGGTTTTAGGAGAATGTCACAACAACTACCGTGCAGCGGCATGGCTGTACGTTGAAAGATTTCCTTTAAGGAGACGACCTAATCAAATGACAATACGCAGATTAACTGAAAGAGCTCGCGGTGGACATCTGACTCGTGAACGCAGACGCCACGAATACAACGAAACTGATCCTCGTGTTGTGACTGTCCTAGCAGCTATTCATCTCGATCATCACATTAGCAGTCGCCGAACTGAAAGGGAAATTGGTATACCACGAAGAACGACTTTACGAATTCTGAGAAATCTTAAATATCATGCATACCATATAACTTTACTTCAGGAATTAAAGCCAAATCACGTTGAAATGCTTAATGAGTTTTGCCAGTGGGCTTTAGGAATGACAGAAAATGATCCTCCGTTTTTTAGGTATGCGATGTTTTCTGATGAGGCTACATTTAACAGTAATGGTTAACTAAATAGGCACAATTGCTACTACTAGTCCAATGAAAATCCCCACTGGCACAGGACTGTGGACCATCAACATCGATAGAGCGTTATTGTATAGTGTGGCATAATAAACGGTTACCTGATCGGATCTTATGCTTTTGAGGGAAATGTCGATAGATGTACCTATTTGGAATTGCTTAGGGATCGATTGAGCTCTTGGAGGATGTCTATTTAGAAACACGGCAGAGAATGTGGTTACAGCAAGATGGTGCAGCACCCCACTTTGCGCTAATAGTATGCGAATTTCTAAATGATAATTATAATGAGAGGTGGATTGGACGAGGAGGTCCAGTTAACTGGCCTCCGTGCTCACCAGACATGACATCTCCCGATTTCTATTTATGGGGCTTCTTAAAAAATGTTGTTTTTACACAACGGCCAACAACCAGAGAAGACATGATAGACCGTATTCGTCGAGCCTGCGTTGCAATCCCAAGGAAAACTTTGCTAAGGACAGTGCGACATTTCCAAAGGCGTGTAAATTTGTGTCTTGAAGCTAATGGAGGCAACTTTGAACACTTGCTTTAATATGGTTAAAGTCAGAGGCAAGGGGACTGACGGTAAACAAGCACCCCAATTGTGAGAGGCAAGGGGACTCATGATAAACAAGCACCCCAATCGTGAGACGCAAGGGGACTCACGGTAAACAAGCACCCCAATCGTGAGAGGCAAGGGGACTTACGGAAAACAAGCACCCCAATCGTGAAAGACAAGGGGACTCACGGAAAACAAGCACCCCAATCGTGAAAGACAAGGGGACTCGCGGTAAACATGCACCCCAAAAGAAACAGAACTTACTACGTCTACGTCGTTGTTTCTGGGTAACGCTAAAAGTAGGATTAGCGAGGAAAATAAGGTTTTTTATAAAAAAATCACTTTGACCTTCTAATAACCTTTAAATTTGACCTTAAAGTCAAGATAGCCAAGGTCGTTTGCCTCCAAACTTACTAAAACATTTGTTCGCCCATAAATGTTCTAAAGTTTGAAGAAAACAGCTGGACGATTTTTCAACATTTGACCTTCTGAAGGTCACTTTAGCAAATTATCAAACTATCATTTCTGATGTAAAATTTCCCACTCTTTCCGAATCCGGTGTCGAAAATAGGAGTTCTCATTTTAAAAAATTTTGACCTTCAAATAACCTTAAATTGACCTGAAGGTCAAAACCAATAATGCAGATAGAAGATCCCCATTGTCCTGAACAACTTTTGTTTAAATAATTTTTTTGTATAGCGCTTACTTTTGGAGATATTTGGGTGGATCGGTTAAAATGGCCCACCTTGTATATGTCCTCCCCCTCCCCCTCCGCCTCCCTATCCCCCCTCCTTCTCCTCCTCCTTCGTCTTATTTCTCGGTTTTGTCAATATGTATTACTCGATCGAATTAGTCGACCTAAGATATCCTGCATTTGTTGCAATAATCTGTCTCTTGAACATTCGATGTTGAGTACGTTTATATTAAATTTACCAGCCTTTGTTATGGTTCTTGTGAACTCGTTAAATTTGTAAAATTGTTGTTTTTTGGCAAAGTACAGATCACCATCCATATATCGGAGGACCAAGGTCGGAGCTATTCCTGGGAATACCGCTTGTAACGATTGATACGATTAAACACCGTATCTACATATTGCAAAGTACAGAGATCTACGACTCGGGTTTATTTGTTGTAATTTCGGTAGTTGACGTTGGTGGTTGTGTAGTTGTTAGTTTTGAATTTCCATAGAGTTGTTGAATAGTTAAAATGTCCTCTATGTTGAGTTTAACGATTTTATTATTATTATTAGCAGTAGCAAATGCGAACATTATAGAGTCTTCACGCGAACTGTGTGTTAATCCTAATGCGTGTCCAATTTCATGTGTTAACGTGTTAAGCAGATAGTCTTCTATCCTTGTTACTAGCAGATTTTTCGGTTAGATATATATGCCACGATTCTGCACTATCTATGTGAATTTCAGCGGTGTAATTGGCAACGTTTGAAGGATAGAACGCGTGAGCGAGTACTCCACCAGGTCCATCGAACGAAGAGGTGCAAATTTCTTCGTTACGTTTACGATCAGCGTATGTGTACGTGCCACTACGATAAGATATTAAGATGTCGGGATTTAACGTTTTACGTTTGAACGATAAAGACGAATTCACTGCCTATAGCGAGAACGGGAATGCGGTAGTTTTTAAATGTCCGGGAGACTACATCGTGGTTTACGCATTTGATACAATATATTGTTATCCAATGTACCATCACCCTGTATTTGATAATGTTCTTTAAATAACGAAATCTGTTTAATTTCTCCCTCTTCGAATAATAATTGCGTATTGTTTTCAGCGTTACTCAAGTAGCCGTACTTTTGTAGATACGGAATTATTTCAGTATGCTTTGACAATTCGTCGCTGTTGTCGTCCTCGTTATCGTCGTAGTAATCGAAACGAAGACGATGATGACGACGATGATGATGAACATGAGAGACATCGCGATGTAACACCAGTATACGACACGCAGTAGAAACGATGTGTACTCGAACACTTTGTCAATAGTAATGAATCGCGTTTCGTACTTTTTTATATTTTCAGAAGAGGCTCTTATCTATCTAAGAGGAAAGGAACATAACATCATAAATTTTTTTTGTAAGATATAATATATTTGACGGAATATGTGTTTTACATTACAATATGACAGTGTGTGAAATTTGATAAAGAAGGAGAGAGCTTGAAAAAATAATATTATATTAGTACAACTTATTATATGTACAACTAATATTATATGTACAACTTTGCTTCCGCCGTTTTTTTCCCCGAAATTCGAGGCTTTATTGTGAAAAACTGGTTATATAATTATATTTATGATTCAAAGTATTGTCCATCGCTGGCCACTACTTCCTCTCATCTTTCGAGCAACGTACGAATCCCGCGTCGAAAAAACTGGTCAT
>NW_017299973.1:18691-19319 GCF_001594075.2 Trachymyrmex cornetzi
TGTAAAATCACTTTATCGTGTCTCTCGTTGTATTGCGGCCGTTGGTCTTTCAATGCTCGGCTCAAATGCATCAATTGCATTCGATACCGATTGCCTGTGATTGTTTCAACAACGGTTTTAACAACTCATAATACACTACGCCGAGCTGGTCCCACCAAATACAGAGCATGACCCTGCAGCCGTGTATATTCGGTTTGGCCGTCGACGTAGAAGCATGGCTGGGAACTCCCCATGATTTTCTGCGCTTGGCGTTATCGTAATGAACCCATTTTTCGTCCCCAGTCACAATGCGATGCAGAAATCCCTTCCGTCTTCGCCTTTCAAGCAGCTGTTCACAAGCAAACAAACGCCGTTCAACATCTCTCGGCTTCAACTCGTACGGCACCCAATTTCCTTGCTTCTGAATTATTTCCATGGCTTTGAGGCGTTTTGAAATGGCTTGTTGAGTCATTCCCAATGATCGTGCCAATTCTTCTTGATTTTGACACGAGTCTTGATCAAGTAATGCCTCCAATTCTGCGTCTTCGAAAACCTTCTCTCTTCCACCGCTATGACGGTCTTCGACGTCAAAATCACCGTTTTTGAAGCGTTGAAACCACTCACGACACGTTCTTTCACTAATAGCGGC
>NW_017299973.1:19357-24674 GCF_001594075.2 Trachymyrmex cornetzi
TCAGCCGCAGATTTCTTCATATTGAAGCAGAAAATTAAAACCTCCCGCAAATGACGAGAATTTGGCTCGTAAACTGACATTTTCAATCGAGAATAACTATATGATGCAGACACAAATCGACTAATGTTTCTATGGGGTTATGTTGACAGATGCCCAAGTTTATTGTATGACTTCTGTGATCTATTTATTTCGACCATCACTTACCGCTAAAGCCATCTATAGGAAAACGGCGGAAGCAAAGTTGTACACCTAATAGAATGTATTAGTAATTCAAGATTGAATTATTTAAAGCAACAAAGATCCAGCTCTTTGACCGTAATAGGCATTTAAATTTCCAGTATTGATTGTGTTTCTCACATATACGGTCTAAAATAAAAATATTGGTTATCTAACATATTGCAACGCCATCTCTTAGAAAGATATCAACTAAAATAGTGCTCGGTTTCATGGCTAAACAATCTAAACTGTCGTACATCATTGATTTCTCACGCGCTGGACACATAATTTCGTAGAATGCAATTATCTTTTTATTTAACCGTCAAAACTCAATTCTAAAGATATGACTGTATTCGTCTTTTTATTCTACATATGCTCCTGCCCTAATTTCGAGCATTCAACGTTAATATAATTTTGTCACGAAGTAAATATTTGGTGATCTGATAGCACATGGATACAGAAATCTGTAATTTATTATTTTTTTCAGCTTTGGGCACCAAACACACCAGGAGCAGGTACATTAGCACGGATATTTCAATCGTGGAGAAGGAATTTTTATTCTGTGCAACTAATTCGTAGAATATTGCATTTAACATAAACGCTTGCTTTATCGGTAAAAAAGAAGACTTCAACATCCCCTTAATAATTGTAAAACTGGAGAGATTGGCAAACCACGATCGTTAATTTTTGCTAATCCTTCCTCTACTAATGACAAAATACCAAATATTATGGAATCTTTTGAAAATCGAAACCTTTTTTAAATTCTTGTTCATTGAAAAATTCGAATGGATTTTGTTTATCACGAATATATCGTTTTGGTACACGGGGTACTATTTCTTCATTTTCTTCTTCTTCTTATTAATACTGTACTGTATACTGTTTAGGTATATCATGGTACATAACCCGTACCATATCAATACGGCATACCATTATCGACAGAAGAGAGACTGTGGAGACCTCTAGTCGAAGACGATATACATGATAACTAGTATTGCGAAAGTACAGCGTATGATTGCCTAACCTGAAAATAGTCGTTATAACATTAAAATTAAATATTGGACAGTAACTGACTGGATGTTCAGTTGAACCGCATAAATTTCTATCAGGACCATATATTGAACAGATATATCATAGCTATATATCCACGATTATGCAGGTGTTCGTGGATCATCGAAGTGCGGTTTCAAGACGATTTCAGAAGTCAAGCATAGTAAATGGCGGTATGCAATCGGATGGGTGACCGCTTCGAAGTACTATGAAATTAAGTTACCGAATTCAGGTCCAAAATCAGTTCAGTTACCAAAATCTTTTTTTTTTTCATCATAATTTTATGATGTGTACTTTGGAATAAGATAATTAATCAATAATAATTCTCATTTTAGCAATAAAACTATAAAATTAATTAATTTTAGTAACATGCGTACCTGAGGCGTACATTATCGGTACGGCATACCAAAAGTACGGTGTACCGGTACTGTACCCTTTAGGTACGCACGTACCTGACGGGTATGGTATCGGCACGCATAGTACGCCGTACGCTCACCGTACTAATATCGTGGAGGTATTTTGCTATCTGGGAATATTTAGGTGCACTCTTTTTTTTGGCCTGTACCGGACGTGACAGCTGCCCTCAGATATTTCTTAATGAAAACAGCTAATTTCTCGCTGTCGGCCTTATAAGATGTATTTCTTGATAGCCCCTGCATGGATAGAATTGAATTAGGTATTAAATTTAATTCCTGCCGTTTTTTCATCTCCAAAATTAATTTGTTTCGAAGGGAAAATGAATGAATACCTTAATCAAAGTAATTTCCTCCATTTTCTACTACTTTTTTCCATCTCTCTGGCAACAGGGCAATCCCACGACGGTAGAACGCGGTGTCTTTCGAGGCGATCCATTCATCCACCCATTTTTGGACTTCGTTGTGATTGGAGAAGTGTATGTCCGTAAGTGCGTGTTGCATTGTTCGGAAGAGATGATAATCCGACGGTGCCAAGTCTGGAGAGTATGCTGGATGCGGCAGAACTTCCCATTCAAGCTCTAGAAGTGCCTGTCGCGCTTTTCGCCACATGCGGTCGAGCGTTATCATGCAACAAAATGACTTTGCGTCGATTGTTGGCTACGGATGATCTTTTTTGCATCAATTCGTCACTCAATCGGTATAATTGCTGTTTGTAGCGATCAGCTGTAACGGTTTCATTTGGACCCAAGAGTTCGGAATACAGCACACCTTCCTGGTCCCACCAAACGCACAGCAAGGTCTTATGCCAGTGAATATTCCTCTTCGGCGTTGAAGCGGATGGTTGGCCGGGGTCCAACCATGATTTTTTCCGCTTGGGATTATCAAAATAAATCCATTTTTCATCGCCAGTCACGATGCGCCACAAAAAACTCTTTTTTCTTTGCCTGACAAGCAAAGAAGTCGCAATAGTCAAACGATTTGAAATGGAACTTTCTCTCAACTCATGTGGTAGCCATCTCCCTTCCTTATGGATCTTTCCAATGGCATACAAGCGTTTCGAGACGGCCATTGGAGTAACATTTAACTGTTTCGACAACTCTAAAAGCGTTTGAGCTGGATTCTCATCAAGCAATTCTTGCAGCTCGACATCTTCAAATTTCTTCGGCTGTCCTGGACGTTCTTTGTCTCTCACATCAAAATCACCGTTTCGGAAGCGTTCAAATTAAACTCTACATGTTCTTTTCGATGGAGTTTCATCACCAATGCACTTCGGATAATAAGCGATGCGCTTCAGCTGTGGTTTTCTTGAGGTCGAAATAGTGAAGAAGCACATGTCGGAAAAACAGCTTATCGCGATTCATTTTCAATCGATTGGAAAATCTCTTTGGCGTCGAGAAATCTAACCTATGAGGATTGAATCACTTTCAGCGATGTCTAAACTACAAAAGACATATGTCTTCATCGTCGAAACTAGCCAGCGTTGGAGCCAGCACCCTCTAGTAGCGAGCGGCAGGAATTAAGTTTAACACCTAATAATATAACTTAACGCGTTCCGATTTCCGATTTTTCTATGGCTGGGCTCTACAGGGAATGACTTTTACGAAAAACGGTAAACTGTTTTAACTTAAAACTATAAGTTTTAAGTAATCAAAAAATTTACTTTTCCTATTTTATAACAAAAAACTAATTTCTGAACTAGAAAGAATTTGTAAAAAATTGAAATTTGTGTGAATTTTTTGTTATATAAGGCGATAAAATAAAGAAATTTTTTAATTAAAAATCAATTTGAGATTAAAATGGTATTTGGTTTCCAGTAAGTCACTCCGAGGGGAGACTAACCATTGAGAAATCTGAAATTGGGACCACCATCAGATTTCCTTTGAAATTCCAAAATTGTCACAAGACATTACCTTTATGATCCTTCAGACGCTACTTATGACGCTTTACCGTTTTCTCCGTAGGCTTACTTTTGCTCAAGTCTACTTCAACCACGACTTGACGAAGATCGTCTTATTTAGCTGTACATACGTCATATAAGATGTCTTATAACGACTATGAATTTATAACTAATTAAATAGTCTTATGTTTGTTCTTATTTCAAACAAGATTTATTTATAAATCATGCCAAGATCGCTCAAGACGTTTCGAAACAAGATCGTCTTGGACAAGTCTTGTCTTTAGATTTTACTCAAGCATTTACTTGTTTTATGTCTATGAATCTAGAGGGCATCTTAAGACCGTACTTGAGACGATCTTGAAAATAAATTTCGACTATAAATACGACCCTTAATGCTTCTTGCATAAATTAGATATTTGATACGATTTACGGTCGCGTTGCAACATTTTGGCTGCGTTCAGCAGAAAAAACAGCTATGCAACTGATGTGTAAAATTTTCATGATTGGTTTATAGATTTAGATCCAGTGAGGAACTAAGAGCAAAACCAATCATATTCAACAAGTTACGACGATTACAAAGCTACTTTTCCTGCTGAACAAACCCATTGTACATACAGCATGAGAAATTAACATAAGAGAGGGGGGGGCAAAGAGAGCATATGAACGAAAGAAAAGTGGCGGATGTGTGCATATATATGGACGGGTTTGTATTCAGAACTCATACTTTTACAATATATGTACGTAGGCTATTTTCCAAAATTGACTGCCAATACTGAAAAATCTATATTGCACGTAATGTAAAGTATACATTTTCAGCGTTGGCAGTAAATTTGGAATACAGCCTTAGTATACTTAGAATTTGAAATATAACAGAGTGCGTATGTATCGATAAAAGTACGTTCCAAATGCTGACATAACAATTTGCCCTAACAATAATGACAATATCAGAATTGGAAAAATAATTTTGAAAAGAAACTCGCATTACTATTGTTCGTTATATACTGTAAACTATTACTCATTACTATCATTACGCAACGAGTTATTTTTATTTGTTACATAAGTAATGTTGTGAGTTATCTTTTACGGGAATTTTTATGATGAGTAATGCGTAATAGTAATGAGAAATGCGTATTTCTCAACCCCGACGTTATCGTTACCGTTATGAAAATTGTAATGTCATAAAATCTTTAATATAAGAAAGTAACGGTAACAATAAATGTTACAAAAAAATACGTCATTTGCCCTTCTTGAGTATACTATATGATAATATTTTCGTACGTCTGGTATTTTCCAGCTACGATCTTGAGCGCGTACGAACAATTTCCGCATATAAAAATAAAATTCCGGTATTTTCGTACTATATGTAACAAATTAATCTTATGTGCTCTATAATAGGGTTTCTAGACCGTGTTCGAGCCCAATCCTAAAGTCGTCCTGTTTTAGTACGATTACATTTTAGGAAAAATTGGCTTTACGGATAGCAAAATCCTTTTACAGAATGAAAGTACGCATGAAAAGACATCCTGGTAAACACGATTTAATCAGAAAATCGGAAAAATATTTTTTAAATTCACTTCTGACACGTACAACTGTCACTTGAGGTTAACATTCACTTAATATAAAAGTAAGTGATAAGCTTATGCAACGACAACTTTTATTAGGTGTTAAACTTAATTTCTATCGCTCGCTACTAGAGGGCTCTGCCTCCAACGCTGACGAGTTTCGACGATGAAGTCACATG
>NW_017299973.1:24866-25250 GCF_001594075.2 Trachymyrmex cornetzi
CTCCATCGGAAAGAACATGTAGAGTTTGATTTGAACGCTTCCGAAACGGTGATTTTGATGTGAGAGATGAAGAACGTCCAGGACAGCCGAAAAAATTTGAAGATGTCGAACTGCAAGAATTGCTTGATAAGAATCCAGCTCAAACGCTTCTAAAAGCCTTTGGAGTAACATTTAACTGTTTCGACAACTCTAAACTTCCAAAGACCGATTGAGTGACGAATTGATGCAAAAAAGATCATCCGTAGCCAATCGACGCAAAGTCATTTTGTTGCATGATAACGCTCGACCGCATGTCGCGAAAAGCGTGAAGCAGGCGCTTCTAGAGCTTGAATGGGAAGTTCTCCCGCATCCAGCGTACTCTCCAGACTTGGCACCGTCGGATTA
>NW_017299973.1:25292-28881 GCF_001594075.2 Trachymyrmex cornetzi
CTCCAGTCACAACGAAGTCCAAAAATGAGTGGATGAATGGATCGCCTCGAAAGACATCGCGTTCTACCGTCGTAGAGTTGCCCTGTTGCCAGAGAGATGGGAAAAAATAGTAGAAAATGGAGGAAATTACTTTGATTAAGGTATTCATTCATCTTCCCTTCGAAACAAATCGATTTTCGAGACGAAAAAACGATAGGAATTAAGTTTAACACCTAATATTTACAAAGATTCATACTTGAGCACAAATCGCAGACTGCTCCTCACTAGACCCCGTATCGAGCAGACGTTAGAATTGTTCTCCGACGCCGGCTGAGCCTTCGGAGCTCGCTACGCGGAGCACTTGCGCATACGCAGAGACGGGTGGTACCAAGTTGGACACGGCTCAATTGGACACGAGCCACTCACAGCGCTTGAGACTACAAAACTCCTAAGCACCGGTCGGTGTGATTGGTGGTGTCCAATCGAGCCGTGGTCAATCGGGATCACCCCCGCAGAAACGTTGCTTCGCGTCCGTCGCTAATTGGCTGTCAACGTCAGCCTTCACTAGCGGTGCTCCATCAGCGCAGTGGTGGTCACCGTAGTTTCGTAAACCAAAAGGGAAATTTATTACAAGTAGAATAAGAATTTTCATTAGAATATGAAAAAAAAATATCTCAAATTATTATTTCTATAAACCGTACATACAATATATAAATATCTTTGCGTGCGTTCACTTTTTTGTATTTCTCTAGCTATCAATGTATTTACGTCGTATCTTTCAGGGGTATGCAACGCCCTACCCCCACCCGAGAAAAAGTGGTCTCTTAATGTCTCCTCCGTAAACTAATCCGGCAGGTGGCGATACGCAACGGCCGGGCCGGTCCTGTATGGCCAAGTGAACCTCGTTCACCTCGTTGTGAAGATCAGAGCCATTAAAAGACGAAAGAGAAGAAGTTTCGAGTGACAATTGTGAACTCTTGCAGTTAATTAATGTTATTTGTGCTGCATTTTCTTCATAGAAAAAAATAGACAATATGCCACGTAAGTGTATTGCGCCTGGCTGTGTACGACAGGATATAAATCTAATTCTGAAAAGGTGCCTTGTTTCTCTGTGCCAAGTGATGAAAAAATAGCTAAATTGTGGCAAGTGGCTTTGAAAAGAAGTATTCTGGATCAAAAGAATACTTTGGATAAAAAGAAGGAACAAGTGGTGTGTGCGAATCACTTTACCAGAAGAAATTCTTTGGAAAAAAGACCTGTTTTATAACGGAAAGATAATTGGCACTGTAAGTAACATTTGTACATCTTTGTCTCTAATATCGAATTATATGTTTGTTATTGCTCTTAAAACATATTGTTTGATTTTAGAGTGCACCGTACAAAGTTTCTAAGTTGCGGAAAGGAGCTGTACCTTCGCAATTTCCCTGGACAGAGGCGACAGTAGTTAAGTCTCAAGAACCGATAATAATCGAAGCAATCAATTCAACAGATATAAATTTTGAAAATAAAGAATGTGACATTTATGCCGAACACATTAGAGCAAACAGTACAAAGGATGACGCTAATTATGTCAATGAAAATGTGATGCTTACTTTTGATGAGGTTTTTGCAGCTATGTCAAACAAGACATTTCATGTGCCAGCCAATTGGGAATATCGGATTGTATCCTGTGATAATGCAAAAGCTATTGTATTTTACATATACAAGTGTCTATCTTTAAAAAACTTCTCAAAGTAATTTACGCTAGAGTCAGTGAAGGAGGTTTTTCTCCTCAATGATATGAAGCTGACAGTAAATATAATGCGAAGGCCAATGGTTGAATCTAATTTATTTAATATATGATGTGAGCGGATCACATCACTCAAAGATTTGAACGAAATACTCTTTTAAATAGATAACTTAAATGTTTGCAAAGGTGCCATAAATGTCAGTGACAATGATTTACAGTAACATCCGATTATGCTTTGGCCTACAAAGATTCAATTCGAACATGGCGACATAATAAATGTTCGCTGTTGGTGGCTGATTCTGAAATCTGTCCATTATGTCCGAATGTTAAAAGATCGATCCAGCGAAAGAGAAGGCGTCTCAATGGTCTCAATGTGCATAGTGATATAAAAAAAATTCGATTGGCAGTGTCTTTGCCACACAAAAAGAAAATAAGTTATCTGCGAAGAAAAGCATATCGAGCTGAAAAAATTATGAAGAGATTAAAGCATCGCCTTGAGCATCTTAAAACAGAGCTTATCAAGTATCAACATGACATGGCTAATGTTTCGTTAATGGATGTAATGGATAAACTACTGAAAAAGAAGGATGTTTTGGAAAATCAACGCACTCTAGCCCAAGAAATTGTAGAAGCTGCACGACATACAAATGCTAAAGGTTGCAGATACTCCGATCGATGGATCCTGCTTTGTTTACTTATACGCATGAGATGTGGATATCCTGCTTTGTTTGCTTATACACATGAGATGTGGATATGAATTTATCCGAGAAAATGGAATTTTGCCATTGCCTTGTGTCCGCACTGTCAGGAAGTAAATATCTATGCGAGTGCAAATATAGTGAAACATTTCAAATTATACAAATTATTATCATCATCATCATTTATATATATGTTTACGATATATATATACATATATTGTATATATATTGTACATAGTAAATTGTAATATTATTTTACAGAAATTTGTTTATAATTGACACTCTATGTGGATTTAATCCGAAATTTTTCCAGCTACTAGAATTAAGTTTATCTCAAAAGAAAAATTCTCAGAAACATAGAATTATTCTTCTTGATGAGATGAGCGTTCGAGAAAGTATCTCTGTCAATTCTAAAACACCGACATACAGTGGGCTTGTGGATTTTGGAGCGGACAAAAGACAGTCATCCGAAGTACAAGAAAAAGCTGACCATGGTCTGGTTATTATGTTTCAGCCTTTGGATGATACGTACAGAGCCAACCAGTTAGCGTATTTGCGTCAAAAGATTCTGTAACAGGAAATGTACTGGCAGAACTTATAATAACCGTACGTAAATATTATAAGAATTGAATGAATTTTACTTTTCAATCATAAGAATTTAATAATTTTAAAAGAATTGTAGAAATTGTAAAATATTTATTACACATTTCTATTATTTATGACATATATATTGCAGGCTATCTCGTTGCTGGAAAAAGCCGGAGCAAAAGTTCACGCCGTGATTACGAATGGTGCAGCAACGAATCGCAAATTTTGGACTGCAGTTGGAATAAGCGGAAAAAGAGACAGTCTGCAAAATTATTTTACTCGTCTGTTACGTCCGGGAGGACTCCACGATTTCCTCGTTTCGAGATTACTTAATAGGGTGATCGTTGAGACAGGATGTAAGAGAAAATGCAAGAGTTAACGGTCACCGATCGGCGAGCGTGACAATATGTAGAAAATATGTCGTTGAAAGCCTTCCCAACGATTTTGGAAAGATAATAAAAACATAAATACCCAGGATCACCCGATAGTAGCAGCTATAAAATTTATGACAAATTACAGACCATACCGAGAATGTTCGTTTTGAAACACGTTCAGTTTAAATAAGAAATATCTAAAAACGGATCGGGAGAATCCT
>NW_017299973.1:30380-32681 GCF_001594075.2 Trachymyrmex cornetzi
TTCCCGCTCCTTTCATTCTCCGAGAGGATCACTAACAATTAAAATTTTTTCAAGGGTTTGGACGTAACACATCCGACAGTGGAGACCGCAAAGTTTGGGTGTTCTCTGATACACCGCTTAATAAAAACAATACGGAATAGATTGTACAAATCTAATCTTCAGGTATACTTTTAATATAATATAAAAAAATTATATATAATTCAATATTTTAATAAATTGAAACATTTATTTATTGTAATTCCTTTTTCGTAGATGACCGAAGGAGGAGAGCTTATAAAATGGGAATTTTTGGTTGCATTATATAAACACGACAAATGTGCATTTCAACGTTTGTGTCCGAAATTAAAGAAGTCACATGTAGAGCTAAACAATTTGGCAAAAATGGGAGTCAGCCTTGCTGCGCAGGTAATAATTACTAAAATGATAAATTTTTTAAAGTATATAAATATAACGTTATACATTTTTCTAGGTTTTCAGTAAATCAACAGCCAAATGTCTTCGGTTTTACAAACAATACTTTCCCATGGATTTCGCAGATTGTGAAGCAACTGCTTTATTTTGCGAATGGATTAACGAATTGTTTGCTGCTCTCAAAAGGAATGATTATGGAATTGTACCTGGAAATACCGACTTCAAAGTATTGCAATAAACTATAATTTGTTCATATTCTATTGTATTACTTAAGCTGTGATCAAATATACATATTTAGTTTTATTTTGATTTGAATAACTTATATTATTTTTAATGAATATTCATTAGTTTTAATTATTATGCTTTACAGATAATAGAAGAATCTTTACAGAAATTGGACGCCTGGGAACAGTTGTTGGATGAAAGAAAGATTCCTCAAAACAAATTTTTGACGAGACAAACAGCAGAGGGTATCCGAGTGACTTTGAAGTCAACGATTGATCTCGTCGAATACTTAATTAAGCACGCTGATTTTGACTCAGTCCGCACGGGAAGGTTAAATCAAGATCCACTAGAGATTTGATGGGAGGATCCCATTTGCCTACATGAATGCGATTGCACACATTACTCACATTGGCCGATGCCTAGTAACTTTTCTATGCTTCATCAATGACATTATTTTATTTTTAAATGGGCTAATCAGCGAGCAATGTATACAATCGCATGTAATATAGGCAATTGAAGTCTTCTCAGATTTGACTTCAATCATTTTAATTCAATCTTTACTTTTTCTTTGTGTTCGTTGTCCACACTTTTCGTACTAAGTGTACAAGTCTACAAGTGAAGACAAAGAAAACTAAGTTAACAAATTTTGCAGAAAAAAAATTATACAAATATTAAATAAAGCGTGAAATAGATGCGTATTGTATTGTTTTAGGTCAAAATTATCTTATTACAAAATAAGGTAATATTTTTCATTACTTCATAAATGATCTAGTATTTTATTAATTTTTCTTCGTATATTTATATTTAGCGTTTTTTTGGTTCAGTAAGACAAGCTGGAGGCACGAACGACCATCCGTCTACTCCTACTTCCCTACAGATTCATAAAATTTTAAGCACATTTAGCATTCTTAAATCTCCAAAATTTGGAAATTGCATTGTTACAAAAGCAAATGGTGAACAAAACACACCAGCGATAAGTTTACAAACATTAAAATCAATTTATCACAATCCTAAAGCTTGTACCTCAACAGTGGAAATCGTTAAAAGTAAATTAGATAAGATTATAGAGGAAGAATGGGATTTTGAAGAGTGTGTTGAACACGATTATGGCAAACCAGAAATGATTGCAAATTATATTATGCTACTGGTTTTCTGGCGAAACATCTTTCGAAAACTATTAAGTTTGGGCAGTGTGACATTTGCAAAAACGTATTCATCAATCTGACTGCAAATGTACATAGTTCCTTTCCAGCTATTAGCCTTACGTACGAAACGTTTGTACATCCCAATGCTCGGTTTTTTAAATTTATTTGTTTCTTGGAAGACCTTTTTTAAACCTATTGCAAATCTGCAGATGTCTTCGAAAAAATCTGGAGACACTGGTAGTGTCTCGGCGCTAAGCTGCGCGAAGCGACACTGCCGTGCCTCCTTTACGCGAACCAACGAGTTGCGGCAGATCGAGATTATCGGATCTCAATAACGGCAGAACCGATCGCGTTCTATGTATGCTCAATCGATAGCCACCACACGGATTGTATGATAAAAGTGATTTTATTTTTTTTCTACTTGCCCTACGAGCGGAGATATCGCGACGCAAAGTTCCGAACTGTTACTTTTCAGATCATCAGATTCAGATACGTCGTTATTATCGTCATTGTCGTCGAC
>NW_017299973.1:32843-33487 GCF_001594075.2 Trachymyrmex cornetzi
ATGAAATTAAAATTAATAAATAAATTAAAATAAAATAATAATTATAATTAAAATGAAATATCGAGATTGTCGTTGATGAAGATCTAGGTATTTACCGCGTCGAGAAAGAGGGTGTATAGATATTCAGGAATTAAGCGTCTAGGTGTCGAGGAATTAAGCGTGTGGATGTTTGTCGTCGAGGAAGTGAATGTCTAGGTCGAAGAAATGGGTGTCAAGATGATCGCCATCGAGGAAGTGAGTGTCTAGGTGTTCGCTATTGGGGAAATGGGTATCTAGGTGTTCACCGTCGAGAAAATGGGTGTCTAGGTGTTCGCCGTCGAGGAAATGAGTGTATAGGTGATCGCCGTCGAGGAAGTGGGTGTCTAGGTGTTCGCCGTCGAGGAAGTGGGTGTCTAGGTGTTCGCTGTCGAAGAAGTTAGTGTCTAGGTGTTCGCCGTCGAGGTAATTAGTGTCTAGGTGATCGCTGTCGAGGAAGTGAGTGTCTAGGTGTTCGCTATCGAGGAAATGAGTGTCTAGGTGTTTGCGTCGAGGAAATGGGTGTCTAGGTGTTTGCTATTGAGGAAATGGGTGTCTAGGTGTTCACTATTGAGGAAATGAGTGTCTAAGTGTTTGCCATCGAGGAAATGGGTGTCTAGGTATTCGCC
>NW_017299973.1:33629-38279 GCF_001594075.2 Trachymyrmex cornetzi
GGAAGTGGGTGTCTAGGTGTTCGCCGTCGAGGAAATGGGTATCTAGGTGGTCGCCGTTGAAGGAAGTGGGTGTCTAGGTGTTCGCCGTCGGGGAAATGGGTGTCTAGGTGTTCGCCGTCGAGGAAGTGGGTGTCTAGGTGTTCGCTGTCGAAGAAGTTAGTGTCTAGGTGTTCGCCGTCGAGGTAATTAGTGTCTAGGTGATCGCTGTCGAGGAAGTGAGTGTCTAGGTGTTCGCTATCGAGGAAATGAGTGTCTAGGTGTTTGCGTCGAGGAAATGGGTGTCTAGGTGTTTGCTATTGAGGAAATGGGTGTCTAGGTGTTCACTATTGAGGAAATGAGTGTCTAAGTGTTTGCCATCGAGGAAATGGGTGTCTAGGTGTTTGCCGTCGAAGAAGTGGTTGTCTAGGTGTTTTCTATATGTTCGCCGTCGAGGAAGTGGGTGTCTAGGTATTGGCAATTGAGGAAATGGGTGTCTAGGTGTTCGCCGTCGAAGAAATGGGTGTCTAGGTGTTCACTATTGAGGAAATGAGTGTCTAGGTGTTCGCTGTCGAGGAAGTGGGTGTCTAGGTATTGGCAATTGAGGAAATGGGTGTCTAGGTGTTCGCCGTCGAGGAAGTGGATATCTAGGTGTTCGCCTTCGAAGAAGTGGGTATTCTAGTTCGCCATCGAGGAAGTGGGTGTCTAGGTATCCGCTTTCGAGGAAATGGGTGTCTAGGTGTTCGCCGTCAAAGAAATGGGTATCTAGATGTTTGCCGTCGAGGAAGTGGATGTTGCCGTTGAAGATTAAGTGTCTAGGTGTTCGCCGTCGAGGTGTTTATAGTCGAGGAACTGAGTGTCTAGGTGTTCGCCGCCGAGGAAACGGGTGTCTAGGTATTGTCTGCATTCGCCGTCGAGAAAGTGGATGTCTAAGTGTTCGAGGAAATGAGTGTCTAGGATTTCATTTGCCGTCGGAGAAATGAGTGTCGTGATCAATGCCATCAGTCGGCGGTCTAGGGCGATTGGTGTACAGCAGCTTAATTCGACGCGTTTTTGTATGAAACGAAAGAATCTGGCAGAAAAAGTGTCGCTCTGCCTCGTGTCAAATGTTCTTCTTTATAGAATTGTACTGTAAATTAGCTGAACACAGCATAAAATTTCAAGCATAAAATTATTCTTTTCAGATCCTGGTTAGAAGCCGTAAAACATGTGAAATGGTTTTGTTTTAAAACCGAAAAGTGACAGGGACAAAGAGAGTTTTAAGCCTCGCTTAAAATTATAGTAACGTTGGTGCAACCGGACTTTAGATTACAAATAATTTAAAGGAATAAAAAGATCTTATCAATTGGTAGCTGATATTATTTTAATTAAGAGCACATAGAGGTATAATAGTATACAAAAAATAGCCGAATATCGTGATGTACAAAATATTCAAGCTGGTGATGCAATGCAAGATTTTAAGGATCTTGGTGACAAACAGGAAATCGATATATCCGAAATGATTTCAAAATTGAATACGGATCAAAGACGAGTATTTGATAGAGTCACTAATATCATATCATCAGGTAAACTACTACGATTGTATGTTAGTGGAGAAGGAGGTACTGGCAAAAGTTTTTTAATTAAAACATTCAAATGTTGGTTAAAACAAAATCTCAAGAAGGATACTGCCGTAGCAGCACCTACTGGTATAGCAGCGTTTAATATAGACGGTTTGACAGTTCACAGATTATTGCAATTACCCGTTGAGCATGGCCATACTCCTAAGTATAAGCAATTAGCTAACCACGTTTTGAAAGTTTTACAAGCAGATCTTAAAGATGTTAGTCTTATTATAATTGACGAAGTGTCAATGATTTCTAATTTAGTTCTTATGTATATACTTACGACTATCTGATATATACAATACTACTGATTGTGATGGTTGGTTCGGTCAAAAGCACATTCTTTTATTTGGAGATCTGCTTCAGTTATCTCCTGTACATGAAGATTCTGCCTTTATACAATTAATAGCTGAGAACATTCGTAAATATCTTGGTTCTTTAAGTGCTACTAATCTCTGGACTTTGTTTGATTATGATGAACTGACAATCAATATGCGCCAGCAAGGAGACGGATTTTATCGTGAGTTACTTTCCAGAATTCGCGTTGGTTTATTAACACCATCTGATTATGATGTTCTTGAAAAAAAAAATCATTTAAAAGTGAGTCTTTTGAAACAAGATTAAGCGAATTATGTGATTTTATTAATAATTTATCATCTGATACTGTTTGTTTATTACCTACATGTCACATGTGTAACGAATTAAACGCTGCAATATTAAGTCGTATTACTTCGAAAGAAATACTTTTAATTGCTGAGGATACGATTGATTGTATTTCATATATGAAAAAAAAAGTAACAAAGGTATTGTCAAATATTGATGATGATACTAGAACAGCTGGACTTTCAAAACGAATTACAATTAAAATTGGAGCGAAAGTTATGATAAGACGTAATATTGATGCTAGTTTGGGTCTTGTAAATGGTACAATTGCTACAGTTGTATCAGTTATGCAGGATAAAACTATAGAAAAGATAAAAGTTCTTTTACTGTCCGGTTTAGAGTATTTTATTGAAAGAGTAAGTGTTAAATTTCCATTAATGGATAGAATTTACGTTATTAGAAAACAATTTCCATTATGTTTGAGTTATGGTATTACCATTCATAAAAGTCAAGGTTTGAGTTTACAAAATGCTGTTATGGATCTAGGTAACAATATATTTAATTACGGTCAGGCTTATGTTGCATTATCTCGAGTAACATCTCTTGATGGATTGCATTTAATTAATTTTGATCCTTCATCCGTGTTTGCTAGTGAAAAAGCTATTATAGAATATAATCGATTGAAACGAATACATAATTCAGAATCAGAAATGATCACTGTTTCAAAACAGTGTTATCGTAGAGTTAAAGATGTTTCGTGGATATTGTCGAAAATGGTTTCCTCCGTTCAAGAATCGGGTCAAAAAGCTCCATTAAAAAGTACTGCTTAGACTATACGTGGTTTTCAAAATACAGACAAGGTTTCATGCTATGCAAATGCAGTATTGCAATGTTTATTGAATTTAGATGTTTCCAGAAAGCTATTATTAAATTACGATAAACCTGATGTTTTAAATTTGTTTGCACAGCGATGTGAACATGGAATGAATAATTTGAATACCTATGAATCTTCAGGGGAATTATTTTCGGTTGCTATTAAACGAGATGCTTTAGAATTTCTTACAGGTCTTTGTATAAAATATGATTATATAAAAAATATGGTAGAATATCAAGTTACTTATATTTGTCGATGCAATTCGTGTGGTAATACGAAAATTATTACTAATACTAATTTACTTTCAATTCTTATTAACAATTTGAAGAAGAAAAGTTATAATCTGGATGATTTATTAAAAACTACGTTTTCATCACATTGGCGTCATTTGATAAATTATGTGAACGTTGTGGAAGAAATGATATATTATTTAAAGATGAATTGATTTCGGTAAAAGAGGTACTTATTATTCAATTAATATCTTTTGTTTCAGAAAATGATAAGTTAGTAAAGATACCACACAAATTTAGTTTACGTGCTGTTCCAACAACGAAAATATTAATAGCTGGACAGATATACAAAGTTATGAATGCTATATTTCATTATGGTTCATGTGTCGAAGAGGGTCATTATACAAGTATGTGTCGAGAAGGAACATCTTGGATCGAAATTGATGATGTGCAAGTTATATAAAAACAATGGCCTAGAGGTGCTAAAGATGCTATTTCTATATTATTTTTACAAAAAAATATCACCAAAAATATATAATAAGTGATATGTTAAATTCTAATAATCACTTACATAAATGATTTAATATATTTTAACACGGACGCCAAGTTAAATAGTATGACTCGTACAAAAGATTTGATATCAACAATTGATGCTAAGTTAAATATTTCTATATAGATGACCATCGTTTTTTATATATCTTGACATTTTTATATCATAATTATAAAACGATGGGGGTGGTGATGGGATTTTTTTATATAGAAGAACATCGTCTTGATATGATATCAAAAACTGGCGCCAAGTTAAATTCTACTATCAAAATAAAAAGTAAAACCCAAGTAATACTATCTTTATTAGTTAAATTTTATAAATTCTATCAAGTTAAATTTCATTAAATTTTATAAATTCTATCAAGTTAAATTTTATTATTATAAGACGATGGGGGTGGTGGTAGGATTTTTTAATTGAGTAATAGTAACTTTAATCGTATACAAATTTACCTTTTCAAAAAAAGGTAAAAAAAGCGACCCCTATTAAGCTGGACCCCCCACCAGCGCAAATCGGGTCCGGACATATTGAAAAATTTAGTGCTCTTTCGTTGCTAATTTGTTGCTCCAGAAAGAATTTTGTTGCTCCAGCCGTTCCGCAGTAAAAAAAAAAAAAAAAAAGGGTGGGTCCAGCTTAATAGAAAGCTGGACCCCCCCATAGTCAAAAAACGGATATAGAGCTACAATATCAAAAAATCAAGTACACCAGATTTTGTTGCATTTTTGTTGCTCCAGAATAGTGCAAAGAAACATCAAAAAAATTCATTTGTTAAACAAATATCCATAAATTAACAAAATTACATCGTCACGCGTAGCA
>NW_017299973.1:39861-41064 GCF_001594075.2 Trachymyrmex cornetzi
TTTCGATAGTATACTTTACAAGGAACATTTTGGTACCAAAAATTTCCGAGCAACTAACTCTGTACATGTATCTTTTAGTCATAACGCTGCGACGCGTGACGATGTAATTTTGTTAATTTATGGATATTTGTTTAACAAATGAATTTTTTTGATGTTTCTTTGCACTATTTTGGAGCAACAAAAAAGCAACAAAATCTGGTGTACTTGTTTTTTTGATATTGCAGCTCTATATTCGTTTTTTGACTATGGGGGGTCCAGCTTTCTATTAAGCTGGACCCACCCATTATTTATTTTTTTTACTGCGGCACGGCTGGAGCAACAAAATTCTTTCTGGAGCAACAAATTAGCAACAAAAGAGCACTAAATTTTTCAATATGTCCGGACCCGATTTGCGCTGGTGGGGGGTCCAGCTTAATAGGGGTAAAAAAGCGCTATGCATGCGTGCTTCTCGTGTGGAAACTAACCACCATTTGTGCCGATTTCACCAACGTCATTACTTAATCGGCCGTGGAACTGATGACTAATTGCGTTTGCTGTTTGATGAAATTCTTTGTATATGATATATTCCAACCCAAGTTATAATGGCTTTATTCCCCTTCAAAAATTATTATAATAATAACTTTAATTTTTTTCTTAATATTTATTTAATTCTAATGATATGTATCATTCGTATAAAAAAGATTCGATATCAAGAACTGGCGCCAAGTTAAATCCCACTTTTTTATACTATGCCAAATTAAATAAATAATAAATATTAATCTAACGGTATGTATTACAACAATTGGCGCCAAGTTAAATTCCATGTAATTCGAATACCAAATTAAATAAATAATATTAACTTTAATAATATATGTATCATTCCTATAAAAGATTTGATATCAAAAACTGGCGCCAAGTTAAATCCCACTTCTTTATACCATGCCAAATTAAATAAATAATGAATATTAATCTAATGGTATGTATTATTAAATTGAATTTATATTCTATATATGATCGTATACAAACTTACCTTTTTCAAAAAAGGTAAAAAAAGCGCGAAGCGTGTGTGCTTTTCGTAAAGAATCATCATTTGAGCCAGTTTCACTAACGCCAATTACTTAATCGGCCGTGAAACTAATGATTAATCACGTTTGCTGTTTAGTAGAACTAATGATATGTATCATTTGTATAAAAGATTTGATATCAACAACTGGCGCCAAGTTA
>NW_017299973.1:41250-44567 GCF_001594075.2 Trachymyrmex cornetzi
CCAAGTTAAATCCCACTTCTTTATACAATGCCAAATTAAATAAATAATAAATATTAATCTAATGGTATGTATTATTTGTACGAACAATTTGATATCAACAACTGTGGCGCCAAGTTAAATTCTACCAAATAAAAAGTAAAACTCAAGTGATACAATCTTTATTATTTACTTAATCCAAATGGTACCATCTTTAATTTTTATGCAATGAAACCTAAGTATACGTATATTTATTGAAGAATCTTCCTATTCCCCAATCCAAATGGTTCAAATTCCTCTTAAATAAAATTATTATATCACAATTCATTCAAAGACATTTCTTCTTCCAACTAAAATAGTGGTTATTTAATTTTTCCCTCAAAACATTATACAAAACATTATCACAAAATTGCGTTATTGCTCAATTTAAGTGTTACCACAAAAAATTAAAGAATTAACCGTATAAAATGAAAAAATTTAATTTAAATAGAAAAGTTTTTCATGTAAAAACACTTAGCGCTGCTAGATCTCGATATATATAATAATAACATGGTAGTATAGTAGTAAAGCATGAATGCAAATAAGAAGGATAAGAATATAATACTTAGAAAAATAATATATTATAAATAAGAAGCACATTAATAAAAAAAGTCAGAATAATATTAAGAAATATGAATATTTCGAAAAATAAGAAAAATAAAAACCATCCCCAATGAGAGTTAAAATATCTAGCATGTGTATATATGATTGAGTTATAGAGTCGTGTAAATTATGATGATCGTTGTGAATGCTATTAAGTTTAAATCAAAGAAAAATAAATTTAAATTTGTAAGACATGCATTATGAAAGAGAATTTATTATTAGTTTTATTATTCCTTTTAAATTATATTACAATAATTATTATTGTTTTTAAATTATATACAATTATCTTTTATTATTTATTTTTATTAATTACCGTATATAACACTGGACAGAGCATAGCATCAAAACTATCTTGACACGATTGAAAGAGATGGAACAATGTTTGAGTAGGACACACTAGTGTGTGCTGAACGCACACATTCTCTCGTGAAACTTCTCTCCCTCCTGAAAGAAAGTCAACCAATAGAACAATAGTAGGGGAAGGCTCCGATTGCTCACATTGCATGTTGCAAACATGAGTCGCTAATTGGCTAATTTAAAAATAAAATATTCTCATTGGTGAAGCAGTGATAAATTACTAGACACCAGCTGATATGGGGAGGGCTCCGATTGTACACATCGCATATTGTACACATGTATCGCTGATTGGCCAATTTAAAAACAAAATAATCCCATTGGCAAAACAGTGAAAAATTACTAGGCACCGGTTGATATGAGAGTGGTGTGTGCAATCGAGATTGTAGGCAAACGGGATCCTCCCATTTCGTCAAATGATCATCCAATCAGCCTTTCAGATCTGAAAGAATACATCAATAGCAACTAGCGCTCACTCAACTGTAGAGTTTATTAAACGCAGCCACTGAATACACCCAATGGTTGCGTTCGGCAAACTCAACCATCGATATATACCACTGGACAGAGCATTTGACGAAATGGGAGGATCCCGTTTGCCTACAATCCCGATTGCACACGCCACTCATATCAGCTGATGCCTAGTATTTTTTCACTGCTTTACCAATGAGAATTTTTTATTTGAAATTAGTCAATTAAAGACGCATGTGTGCAACATGCAATGTGTGCAATCGGAGCCTTCCCGTCTACTGAACGCAGCAATTATTAAACGAAAAATCGAACTGCGCATATGCAGTTCGATTTTTCACTAAGTAAAGGTATCATTACATGGGAGCATCAAGCGTCGAGCATCTGTGCAGAAACTTATTGCACACAATTCTGAAATTTCTGATTCCAGCTTCTTTAAGCAAAATAGCAAATTAAGAGAGGTTATGTTTTAATATACACTATCCTGGCATATAATACTTAAAATTTACATTTGATTACATTACACAACGTAATCTACAAGATTCCTCTAAGGCTCGGTATTCATAGTCGATTCTTATTTCACGACCGTTTTAAGTAATGTCTTAAGACGCTAATGCAGCTCTCTGATTGGTTCGCGACTTCTTAAAGTCATACTTAAAAGCCCGTCTACAATACACGGAGTAAGAAGTAAGAGTAAGAAATTGACCAATCACAGTCGATCACATTCGACTGTGATTGGTCAATTTCTTACTCTTACTTCTTACTCCGTGTATTGTAGACGATGCCTAAGAGAGTCTTGAATATAAGATCTGACTATGAATACCGGCCTAACAGTAGTGTAATCGAATTCAATGCATTTCAGTGAAATTATTCAGTATATCGCCGAGCATGCTCTGACGCTCGATGCTTGACGCTCCTAGGCTGGATTCGGGGAGACGCTATTAGAGCTCTTTGTGTCTTCATCGTCCATTAAACGTGAAACAAGGATAGTATGACACAAACAGAGTTAATAGCGCGCTTCCCCAGCACAGCTCTAGGGTGCGTTCAGGGAGCTGCTACTGCACTACCAACGCTAACGCTACCATCTCTGTCCACGGAGCCAAAATAGCGCTAGCGAATACAAGATCTGTGAACAATAATATAGCGTTTTCGGTCCGATCGGGTTTGCACCAACCTGGGTTGGATTAATTTTCCTATTGGTTGACGTAACACGCTCTACCAATAGAAGAGCGCAAAACGCAATTAATCCAACCTAGGTTGGTGCAAACCCGGCCGGGCCGAAAACGTTAATAGTGTAGGGTTTGCTTTAACCATACGGCAAAATGGAGCAAGAGCAAGATTCTTGAGATTCTGCTAGAATCTTCCGTTTTATGCAAAAACGCGTTAAACTAGCCTAATTTTATTGATTTTTGAGCTAAACTGTATAATTACAATATATTGGACAACCGTAACCTTATAATTTTTGCTTTAAAGACATCCGTTGGACTCAATTTTAACATATAACTTTCCTGTAACTCTTAGTTACAGGAAAGTTATATGTTAATGTACAATCAGAACTGTAGGCATACGGGATCTTCCCTTAAAAGCTAAGTACAATGAATACTATTGCGATCATTCATTTCGAAGTATCAGCCAACAATGTTCACTTCAGTAATCACTACACTATTGCTATTCATGGAGCACACGAACGCTACGCTATCACCACACTGCTTCTTTGGCGATAGCATTCGTAGCGCGAGTCATGACGTCAAACGCTACCAACAATAGCGTCACGATAGTGTTTCATAGGGGGTGATCCCGATTGATCACGGCTCGATTGGACACCACCAATCACAGCGACCAGTGCTTAGGAGCTTTGTAGTCTCAAGCGCTGTGAGTGG
>NW_017299973.1:45098-45526 GCF_001594075.2 Trachymyrmex cornetzi
CGGGCCGGCACCCGGAAGACGCGGGATGAAGAGGAGAGGGGCGACCCCCATGGAGATCTCGGACGCCGGGATCTTTGCGGGTGGGGAGAGCTCCAACCTCCGGACAGTCCGGGCGAAGCGGAGGCAATCCTCCCCTCCGCTGAGGGGAGCAACGGGGCCGCCGTCCGCCTGACTGAGGCGGACAAAAGGGCCCCGTGGTTCCGGCCCCCTATTGGCGGCGTTGCACGCCAGATGAACCCCGTCCCCCGAGGGGGACAGGCTGGTTGGTGGGCGCGCACCCGTTGTGGGGGCTCCCCCACCGCATGTTCCTCCCCTGCAGAAGGGGAGGAAAAAGAAAAAGAAGAAGAAGAAGAAGGCGGCGACCGCGGAGCCGTGGGGGGAGCCGACGCTCGAGGAAATTATCGGGCGGCTCCTCCCCTCCCTCCTGC
>NW_017299973.1:46180-46909 GCF_001594075.2 Trachymyrmex cornetzi
CGCGCGAGCTGGGTGTCATTGCGAGATTGGTGGAGAAATAAAAAAATCTCCAAGGGGGTGTGGCGAGGGACCTCTGAACCGCGTTCAGTAAGCTGACCGCGGCCCTTAGCTCCGTCATCGGCAGAGCGGGCGGCGCGTCGGACGAGGCGTCGTCGGCCGATGGCGGGGGGGCCCACCGGGCCGAGAAAGAGGCCTGGGACCGGGAGCGGCGCGGGATGCAGCGCGAGGTCCGGGTCCTCCGCGCCGAGAGGGCGAGATGTGGGAGAGTGGGGGTGAGCCCGCCCCAGCCGTCCTCCCCCTCGTCTCCGACCACCGCCTGGGGCGTTGACGGGCCGGCACCCGGATGACGCGGGATGAAGAGGAGAGGGGCGACCCCCATTGAGATCTCGGACGCTGGGACCTCTGCGGGTGGGGAGATCTCCAACCTCCGGACAATCCGGACAAAGAGGAGGCAATCCTCCCTTTCCGCTGAGAGGAGCAACGGGGCCGCACGGGCCGCCGTCCACCTGACTGAGGCGAACAAAAGGGCCCCGTGGTTCCGGCCCCCTATTGGCGGTGTTGGTCGCCAGATGAACCCCCTGACCCCCGAGGGAGACAGACGGTTGGTGGGCGCGCACCCGCTGCGGAGGCTCCTCCACCGCATGTTCCTCCCCTGTAGAAGGGGAAGAAAAAGGAAAAGAAGAAGAAGAAGAAGAAGGCGACCGAGGGGGGAGCCGACGCTCGAGGAGA
>NW_017299973.1:48289-48892 GCF_001594075.2 Trachymyrmex cornetzi
ACTCTCGGGGCGAGCCTCCTCACCTCCACCTGGCCGGAGCGCAACCGGGTCATTATGGTGGAGAGGGAAGCAGAGTGGCTTCGAGATGCCATGTCGCGCGCGTGCGACGCATCGATGCCCCGCTGCCGTCCTACATGCAGACGGCCTACTGGTGGTCGGAGGAGCTGGCCGGGCTCCGCCGGGCCGCCGTGGCCGCCAGGCGGGTGTATAACCGCGCAAGACAGCGGGGCATCGACGATGATGGAGATGGCCGCTGGGGCGCTGCGAGTTGCGCAGGGTGCCCTTAGAGCGGCCATAAGAAGGGCGAAGGCGGACGCCTGGAGGGAGTTGATCTCCTCCCTGGACAGGGATCCGTGGGGGTGGCCCTACAAAATCGTAACCAAACGGTTGCGACCGTGGGCCCCCCCTATCACGGAAACACTGGATGTCCCGTTCCTCGGTGAAGTGGTGGACGCCCTCTTCCCTTCCCGAGATAGGGAGGTACGGGAGTGGGCGGGTCCGTCGGAGGGATGGACCGAGGAGCTGGCCGTCACCGGGGGAGAGATGGCCGCTGCCTTCGCCCGTCTGAAGGGTAGGCCTCGAGCTCCGGGGCCAGACGGCGTG
>NW_017299973.1:48928-49840 GCF_001594075.2 Trachymyrmex cornetzi
ACTGAGGCAGCTCTTTACGAGCTGCCTCAGAGAGGGGGTCTTCCCCAGGTCGTGGAAGAGGGCCAGGCTTGTCCTCCTACGCAAGTAGAGCAGGCCGGTGGAGAGTCCCTCCGCATATAGGCCAATTTGCCTGCTGGACGATGCGGGCAAACTGCTGGAGTGAGTTATCGCGGCACCTGTCCCGGGATGGTCCCAACCTATCCCACGATCATTATAGCTTCCGAGAGGGGCGGTCAACGATGACCGCCGTTGCGCAGGTTCGCGCCCTCTCGGAACAGTTGACCGCGGGTGGGAAGGTGGTGTTGGCGGTGTCCCTGAACATCGCCAACGCCTTTAACAGCTTGCCTTGGGGCCGGGTGGTGGGGGCGCTGAAGGAACACTTCCTCTTGCCCCCTACCTGGTCGCCATAATAGAGGATTCCGGGATAGCTGGAGTTCCGCACTAAAGAGGGACTCCAGCAGCGGAAGGACGTGTCGTGCGGCGTTCCGCAGGGGTCCGTGCTGGGCCCCCTGCTGTGGAACGTGATCCACCGTGCTCCAAGTGGCCCTGCCCCCCGACAGCAATGTCGTTTGCTATGCGGACGAAACACTAGTGGTGGTCGGGGGCACGACCTGGGGAAGAGCAGTCGCGAAGGCGATCATCGCGGTGGCATGCGTTGTCAGCGCTATAAGTGACCTGGGCCTGAGGATTGCCCCCGCCAAGTCGGAAGCCATGTTCTTCCACGACGGGACTTGCGGGGCGCCGCCGGAGGCCTGGGTCACGATGGACGAGGTCCGCATCCGGGTGGGGCCCAACTTGAAGTATCTGGGTCTCACCCTGGATGGTCGCGGGGGCTTTTCCGATCACTTTGACGGCTTGGCCCCGCGATTGGGCCGTTGGGCCGATGCTCTGCTCGGCCTGATGCCCAACCTC
>NW_017299973.1:51318-52009 GCF_001594075.2 Trachymyrmex cornetzi
CCCGGCGGTCCCTTCCAACGGCCAGCGCAGGACACCCGGAGAGGTTTCAGTGGGTGCGAGCCCCACATAACCCCGGAATCCCGGGGTATGCGTAGGCATTTCCCCTCCGTAATCAAAGAAAAAAAAAGCTACATTTGAGATGGTTTTATCACTAACTGGACAAGCATTATATGCTACAGAAACCACAATTGGTAGAAAACCAATTCCAACGGAAAAGCAATTGTACATTGCTCTTCGGTTTATGGCTACTCCTGATTCGTATAGGTTTGTATTATATCGTATTTAACGCTTCATCTGTTATGTAACTTCATAAAATTCTTTGGAGTAGTATATTATACACTACTCAACAAAATCTAGGGAAAACTTTCAAACACGCTAAAAATTGGGCAATATTCAGAACACCATAATTCAATGAAAAATCATCGCAGACAAAAAATTAAAAAAGGATTTTAAAGGTTGAAATCTCTACTTTCGAAATCTATGATTGAAATTTCAATATGACTAATATTTTACGGAGTTATACGGACACAAATGGATATTCGTCAAATCTAAAAATTTTTTACAAAATTTACAAAAGTCTGTGGCGTGAGGTAAAAATTACACGAAAATGCGGTTCATAGCCGTCGAAAGAGTGAATCTTTACCTTTAATTTCTTTTTTTATTAAACATTGTACGATTTTTTTTCACCGAA
>NW_017299973.1:52172-54004 GCF_001594075.2 Trachymyrmex cornetzi
CATTTACGTGTTATTTTTACCTCACGCCATAGACCTTTGTAAAGTGTGTACAAAATTATACGATATGTTTTAGATTTGACAAATATCCATTTGTGTCCGTATAGCTTCGTCAAAGATCAGTTAGATTGAAATATCAATTACCTATTTTGAAAGTAGAGATTTCAACCTTTAAAATGCTTTTTTAGAAATCTCATTATGACGATTTTCCCATTTTTGACGAAGTTACTCTACCTGAAGTTAAAAGATTATTATGTGATGTCTTTTTTGATCAGAATTTTCGAAGTGCTCTTGCCATTTTCTGAAAAATAGTGGTTACCGCCGACATTAGCGTAACCCAATGTGCACCACGTGGAGGTTGTCGGTCGGAATTTGCACATCGTGTGTGTGTGTGTGTGTGTGTGTGCGCGCGTGTGTGTGTATGTAAGGTGATGAGATGAGCATTTACGTGTATGAGGGTGTATTTAATATTGTGTTTCCTCCTCTCTGATTGATGACCGCAGCAATCGTTGTCGCATGTTTACACATCTCTGGATGAAGGCTACTGGAATTTCGTTCCAAATCTGCCTAAGCGCTTCTCGCAGCTCATACAAATTTTGTGGCTGTTCTTCGCGGCGTCTTAATCGTCGTTCCATCTCGTCCCAAATGTGTTCAATCGGATTCAAATCCGGATTATGAGCAGGATGATGGAGCAATGTGGTGCCATGTCGCTCAAAAAACCGCTGCGTTACATTTGCCGTTGGGGCCGAGCATTGTCCTGCATGAATATAAAATTTCGACATAACAGATGCTGCAGAGGCAAAACTTGAGGCCGGAGAACATTATTCATGTTGCGAATAGCCGTCATTGCTCGAGGTGGCAAAATTACTGATTCAGTTCGTCTCGTCATCGAAATGCATCCCCATACCATCACTGAACCGCCATTATGAGCTCTTATTGGCATAACGCAGCGTCGATCATAACGCCTCCCTTGTTGGGGCCAAGTGCGTATGCGAGCATCTTGCCGTAAAGGCAGAAACGCGACTCGTCCGCAAAATAAACGTTTCTCCATTGCCTCGCGGTCCAATTTATGTGATTTTGAGCAAATTGAAGACGAGCCTGACGATGTGCAAATGTAAGCCTTGGCACCTGTGCACGAGAGCGAGAACGAAGACCCACCTCTCTTAAGCGACGACAAATCGTTTGTTCGCTGATATGATGTAAAGTAGATTCGACAAGATCGAGAAATTGTTCGCCACGTTTTGAGAAGACAAACGATTACTGCAATGTGTGTTCGACGTAAAGTAGGAACTTCACGTCGAACACACCTTGCAGTAATCGTTTGTCTTCTCAAAACGTGGCGAACAATTTCTCGATCTTGTCGAACTGTTGTTATACGATGACGGCCATTTCCTTGATGTCTCGTGTATTGTCCTGTCTCTTGATATCGTAACCACGCTCTATTTATTACCGATACGGATACACCCACACTTTGCGCTACATAACGCATACTGTACCCTTCTTCCAGAAGTGCGATTATTCGGGCAACTTCGAATGCTGGCAAGTGTCTGCGTGGCATTTTGAAAATTTGCAATATGCGACTATCTTTGTTACAAAGCGCGAACTTCTCAATAGCATCAATCGAGAAAAGAGAAGACTTGAAGTTCGCGCTAAGCGAGTTCGAGAATGTACGTCTATAAGCGAGATCTTTGCGGTAGCGTCAACTTCAAGTATATATATGAGGCATTCTTTTACAAACCGAACACTTTTTTTTCGACATTTTTAAATCGTTTTAAATCGCTTCAAACTTTTTTTACCAATTGTAGGTATAAAATAAGCGAACACGTGTATCGGGA
>NW_017299973.1:55336-57368 GCF_001594075.2 Trachymyrmex cornetzi
AGATACGACGACTTGAAAATTACCATAAAAGGCAAAATTACCATAAAACTCAAAATTTAAAATCGTTATTTCTTCGAAAATAAATTTTAAAAAAAAGTCCCGATACACGTGTTCGCTTATTTTATACCTACAATTGGTAAAAAAAATTTGAAGCGATTTAAAACGATTTAAAAATGTCGAAAAAAAAAGTGTTCGGTTTGTAAAAGAATGTCTCATATATATACATATATACATATCTACATTTATATATGTCGTTTGGTTTGTTCCAGGATCATTTCAGATATCTACTAGTTACTTCCAGGACTTTTGGTAACTTTGGGATCAGGCCTGGAACTTTTTTTATGTCGTAAGATGTTTTCCAGGACAGTCCTGGAATTTTACAATTACGTCATTCGATAAATTCCAGGTCTCCCATAAACCGTCCTGGAAGTATACACAATATATAATGTGATAAATTCCAGGACATCTGTTAATCTAACACAGTGTGTCCTAAATAAACTTGCCAAGTGTCAGTTGGCCTAATAATTGAAATATTTTATGCCGGAAATGCATAATTTTAACAAAGTATCATATCTCATATTTTTAGGCCATTTCTCATAATCGCAACCGTTACACTTATAGGTTAGGTTAAGTTACATTAAAGATTTATACGAAAAATTATGTGAGTTATACATTCATAGAAGAATGTATTAAGTTTTAATTATTTGAATAATACTAATACGACATTTATTTACGGAAAATAAATATTTGCTAAATAAAAAATAATAGTCTAATCAAATTAACGATTTTCGTAAAAAAATGTATGTTTACACTTTTAGTAAATATTCACCATTATTCAAACAAATATTTATTACAATGTAGTACATTTTCCTTTTAGTGAACACATGAGCACATTTATATCATCGTGTTGTACTTTGTGTCCCTAATTATAGCAAAGTCTGCAGAGAGTTTGAACAGAGCCTGTTATCAATTTTTGATTGCAAAAAGGCAACAAATTGTACATAGAGTTTGTATTATCTGACATTGTCAGCAAATTGTTATCAGAAATATGACAAAACCTGCTAGACATGCTATGCCAACAGATTGGTAGCCAAAATCGAACAAATACATAACCTATCGTCAGATTGCGAGCATTACCTTATTCGAGCAGACTCTGCTCGATTTCTGCTACCAATTTGGCATAGCTTGTCAGTAAGCTTTGTCGATAAATCTATAACTAAATGCGGACAGATGGTTATAATTTTGTAGTCAAAATCTAATCGAGTTTGCTGCCAATTTGGCTCCAAATTGCTAATATTTTACTACCAGAGTGCGTTCTGGTATATATAGTTTAAAGAAAGAATCGTTTATCCATCTATTTGTACATCTATGAATTTAATTGAGTCAAAATTACAGATGCGCATTAATTATAAAGAATCTTGTTCAGACATTTTATCATTTTTTAATAGCCTCGATGGTGATTAAGTGATAAAATTAGCTAAGTCTAAAAGTTGAAATAGTCTTGCATAAAATATGACACATAAGATATAAGAAATTCAAACAATAGAGTTCCTTATTTCATGGAAAATAAGGAAATAAAGAACTTTGATTGGTTCATTTTTATATGCATTAATGTATAACATATAATTGGTATGAGATTTTTACTTATGTATCCATAAGTAAGAACTAATCACTCGGTGAGCAGGTTGCATTCCGAAACACATTTAAAAAAGTGTTGCAACTTTTTAGTCAGTGAGTGTATAAGAAATTCAATCAATCAGAGTTCTTTATTTTATGGAAAGGAAGGAAACGAAGGACATTGATTGGTATATTATCTTATGCATTATGTTATGTTACGCGTTATGCAAGAGTCTGTGCTCCTCGTCTTATAATGCATAATGTATAAGCGAATCAACTTATCAGAATCTTTCCTTTTCTCCCATTCTATAAAAAAGAAGAATTTCAATCGATTGATTCCCATACGTACTATGCATTGTACGTTATGTAAAGTCCATTCTACAATGCAATAGTAAGACGGGGAGCACAGACTCTT
>NW_017299973.1:57803-58497 GCF_001594075.2 Trachymyrmex cornetzi
AGAAGAATAATTGACTGTGACTGGTCAATTTCTTACTCTTACTTCTTATGCGGGGTCTACAATAGAAGTCGTAGCAGTCGTAGGGTCTTAAGTTGTAGATAATTAATCAATCGCAATCGAATATGAGAAGAATAATCGACTATGATCAATTTTCTACGACTTAAGACCCTACGACCGTTACGACTTCTATTGTAGACCCCGCTTAAGAGTCTGTGCTGTTAGGGTATACACACAAACATATGCATAAAGAAAATTATCCAATCGCATTTCTCCTATAAAGACGCACGTAAAATGCGATTGGATGATTTCCTTTATGCATTCGTTTATGCGGCTATGTAAAGGCCCAAACACAGACTCTTGCACAACGCATAACGCATAGAGCATAAACGAATCAACTAATCAGAATCTTTCCTTTCCTCCCATTCCATGGAAAAGAAGAATTTCGATTGGTTGATTCCCTTATGCATTATGCATTATGCGTTATGCAAGAGTCTGTGTCTGAGCCTTAAGTTTGTGTGGATATACTCTTATGGCCATTCTACAATAATGGTATGTTTCCACTGAGCGCGTCACGCGTCGCGTCGTCCATCGCGTGATGACGCGACGCGAAAGAGAGAAAGAGAGGGGTTGTGTACATATATAAACTTCACTTTTTCTCTCTTTCGCGTCGCGTCGTGACGCGATGGACGACGCG
>NW_017299973.1:58584-59860 GCF_001594075.2 Trachymyrmex cornetzi
TATTCTACTGTAAGTCCGGATCTACAATAGAGTTTTAAGCCTTAAGCCATAAGAAATGGGCGAATCACAATCGCTTATTCTTCTCGGATTCGACTGTAATTGGTCAATTTCTTACGGCATAAGGCTTAAAACACCTATTGTAGATCCGAGGTAATTGGTCAATTTCTTACAGCTTAAGCTTAAAACACTTATTGTAGATCCAGACTATGTCCATTAGAAATGGACGAATCACAGTTGCTTTTCTTCTCGGATTCGCTTGTAACTGGTGGATTCGACTGTAAATGGTCAATGTCTTACGGCTTAAGTCCGGATCTACAATAGGTGTTTTATGCCTTATGCCGTAAGAAACTGACCAATTACAGTCGAATCCGAGAAGAATAAGCGACTGTGATTCGCCCATTTCTTATGGCTTAAGGCTTAAAACCCTATTGTAGATCTGGGGTAAGGCTTAAAATATCTATTGTAGATCCGGGGTAAGTGGCCTTCTTACCCCGGATCTACAATAGGTGTTTTAAGCCTTAAGCCATAAGAAATTGACCAATTACAGTCGAATCCGAGAAGAATAAGCGACTGTGATTCGCCCATTTCTTATGGCTTAAGGCTTAAAACCCTATTGTAGATCCGGTCTTACAATAAGCTATTAATCATAAATCAGAAGTCAAAAGCTAAAAATTGATCAATCACTGTCGCCAACTTTTAGCTTCTGACTTCTGATTTATAATAAAAAATAGGGTTCTAAACCATAAGCCATAAGAAATGTACGAACCATAGTTGATTATTCTCCTTAAATTCAACTATAACTCTGCAAACACAATAGAGTAGTAGGTCTTAAGCCTTAAGAAATTGATCAATCACAGTCGAATGTGAGAAGAATAATCGACTACGATTAATCAATTTCTTAAAGTTTAAAGTTTATTACTCTATTGTGTTTGCGGGGTAACCCCGGATCTACAATAGGTGTTTTAAGCCTTCAGCCGTAAGAAATTGATCAAGTACAGTCGAATCCGAGAAGAATAAGCGACTGTGATTCGCCCATTTCTTATGGCTTAAAGCTTAAAATCCTATTGTAGATCCAGACTTAGTCCTTATTCTCCAGTCGCTTATTCTCCTCGGATTCGACTATAATTGGTTAATTTCTTACGACTTAAGGTCGCAGCACAGACTCTTGCATAACGCATAAAGGCCATTCTCCATAAGACGCAGAACGCGGGTTGCAGGTAGCAAAACTAGAAACTAACCTAACGTATTTTAGTTTAGATATGATTGTAGGACGCAG
>NW_017299973.1:60032-60926 GCF_001594075.2 Trachymyrmex cornetzi
TACAATCATATCATAACTAAAATACGTTAGGTTAGTTTCTAGTTTTGCTACCTGCAACCCGCGTTCTGCATCTTATGGAGAATGGCCTTTACGCATAGTGCATAAACAAATCAACTAATTAGAAGCTTTCCTTTTCTCTCATTCCATGGAAAAGAAAAATTTTGATTGGTTGATTTCCTTATGCACTATGCATTATGCGTTATGCAAGAGTCTGTGTTGCGGTTTTTACGGCTTAAGGCTTAAAACACCCATTGTACATCCGGACTTAGGGCTATCGCACATGAAATGCATAACAGAGCATAAGCATAACATAAGACTGCTGGACCAATGAGCATCTAGCATAATGTCGCCATATTGATTTACATAAGATGCTCATTGGTTTAGCGGCCTTATGTTATGCTTATGCTCTGTTATGCATTTCATGTGCGAGAGCCCTTACAGTTGAATGTGAGAAGAATAACTGTCTATGATTCGTCAGTTTCTGATGGTTTACAATAGGTTTTTAAGCCTTAAACCATGAGATATGGACAAATTACAGTAGATTATTCCCCTCGGATTCTACTGTAATTGGTCAATTTTTTACGGCTTGAATCTTAAAACACCTATTGTAGATCCGGACTAAGCCTTAAAAACCTATTATAGGTCCGGGCTAATGGGCTTTCTACAATAAGCCATTATCGAAATTTGAAGCTGGAAACACAATGAAAAGTGCAGGCAATAGGAACAAGAAATAACAAATTTCAACCTATCAGAAATGTTATATACTAGAATGGATGCTTTCTGATAGGTTCAAATCTTTTATTTCCTATTCCTATTGTCTGCGCCTTTCATTGTTTCCAGCTTAAGTCTTAAGCCGTAAGAAATTAACCAATCATATACAGGGTGTACCAGAGG
>NW_017299973.1:61334-63753 GCF_001594075.2 Trachymyrmex cornetzi
AAGCCATAAAAAATGGACGAATCACAGTCGCTTATTCTTCTCGGATTCGACTGTAATTGGTCAATTTCTTATGGCTCAAGGCTTAAAACACCTATTGCAGATCCGGGGTTACAGTCGAATCCGAGGAGAATAAGCAACTGTGATTCGCCCATTCCTTATGGCTTAAGGCTTAAAACCCTATTGTAGATCCGAACTTAAGGCCATGGCACACACCTTCCGTAATAGTAACCATAAGACGTACAGTAAGAATGAGCCAATCACAGTCGCGAATATTTTTGAACTCCGAATTCTAATTGGCTGATTCTTAAGGTACGTCTTAGGCGTCGTCTACAATACACGGAGTAAGAAGTAAGGGCTATCGCACATGAAATGCATAACAGAGCATAAGCATAACATAAGGCCGCTAAACCAATGAGCATCTTATGTAAATCAATATGGCGACATTATGCTAGATGCTCATTGGTTTAGCGGCTTTATGTTATGCTTATTCTCTGTTATGCATTTCATGTGCGATAGCCCTAAGAGTAAGAAATTGACCAATCACAGTCGATTATTCTTCTCACATTCGACTGTGATTGGTCAATTTCTTACTCTTACTTCTTACTCCGTGTATTGTAGACGGGCCTTTGTGGTTACTGTTACCCCGGATCTACAATAGGTGTTAGCCTTAAGCCGTAAGAAATTGACCAATTACAGTCGAATCCGAGAAGAATAAGCGACTGTGATCCGACCATTTCTTATGGCTTAAGGCTTAGAGCCCAGACACAAGCTTTTGCATAACGTATAACGCATAGTGCATAAACGAATCGACTAATCAGAAGCTTTCCTTTCCTCTCATTCCATGGAAAAGAAGAATTTTGATTTGTTGATTCCATTATGCACTATGTATTATGTGTTATGCAAGAGTGTGTACTGCGGCCATTAAAATCCTCTTGTAGATCCAGGGTAACGCATAATGCATAGTGCATAAGTAAATCAACCAATCGAAATTCTTTTTTTCCATGGAATGGGATGAAAAGAAAGATTCTGATCTAGTTAATTTGCTTATGCACTATGCGTTATGCATTATGGAAGAGTCTCTTTTGCGGGCTTAAGACCCAGACATATAGCGTTTTCGATTGGGCAAAAGTTAGTGCGCACCAGTGCGCACTCAGTTCACACCAACACTGGACGAGTTCCATGGGTTGCACTGAATAGTGCAAGTTCAAAAGAATATGCCAAGATTTTCAGTGCAAAAGCTGAAACTCATTTTTGTTCATTTTGAAGCAATGTTCAACAAAATGTTACAAAACCACAGTAAAAGATATTAAGAGTAGGGACAAGACCCCGTTTTCAATTCAACTGTGCAGATTTGCTTGTCCCTATGTATATCCTTAACTGTGATAAAACGTGCACTGAACTGGCACCGTCAAAATATCTCGTGCCACTTAGTGCGCACTGAGTGCGCACTACGCGAGTGTCGCGCGATCAAATGAACACGTGACACTAGCCAAGTGCGCATTGGCACTGCCAATCGAACACGCTCTTGACACTGAGTGCAGCCAGTGCACCCCAATCGAAAACGCTAATAGATTCTTGCATAACGCATAACGCAAAGTGCATAAACGAATCAACTAATCAGAATCTTTCCTTTCCTCCTATTCCACGGAAAAGAAGAATTTAGATTGGTTGATTACCTTATGCACTATGCGTTATACGTTATGCAAGAGTCTGTGTCTGGGTCTTAACTCTTTTCACATTAAAGCACTAGAAATCATAGACTTATAAGATAGACGGAGCATTCATACAAGAGAAGCTGAAGACAACATTGAAGGACAGCTCTACTCCAGACATAGTTGTTTCCCTCTTCCACAGTGAGCGGTGGGGGACCAATTAGCTTGAGCGTAAGGCCACAACTCTCGAATGTCTATCTTTATTGCTCTCGACCGCTTCCTGGCCTGCCACGGCGACCAATCAATTCACGACTAGAAAAGAAAAGAAATACTCCTTGACTGTTTCTTTCTCTTTCTATCACGTCTTTAGCTTCTCTCGTACGAATGCTCCGTCTATCTTATAAGTCTATGTTAGAAATATAGGTATTCGCATCCGCCATTTTTATCCCTTTTCTCACTCGTTGCTCTTTCCTCATTCAGCCGCTGAGCTGAAAATGTTACAGGTTATTGATCGCACCACAGACTCTTGCATAATGCATAATGCATAACGCATAAAGGAATCAACCAATCTAAATTGTTCTTTTCCATAGAATGAGAGGAAAGGAAAGATTCTGATTAGTTGATTTACTTATGCACTATGTGTTATAGGTTATGCAAAAATACTACGGCCTTAAAGGCCGCAGCACACACTCTTGCATAACGCATAATGCATAGTGTATAAGCGAATCAACTAATCAGAATCTTTCCTTTCCTCCCATTTCATGGAA
>NW_017299973.1:64157-65477 GCF_001594075.2 Trachymyrmex cornetzi
TGGCAGAAATCGAGCAGAATCCCAAGTAGCAAAGTGACGTCATGTGACGTCAAATGACGTTTTAAAAAGATGTTTTGATGGCGTTTTTTAACGTCAATAAGACGTTGTGTTGCTACCTGAGATTTGCTCGAATCAGGTCTGTTCTCAATTTGCTCTTAATCTGCTGGCAAAACAGACTTGTTTTCATGTTTCTGACAGCAATTTATTGACAATGTCAGATAATACATATTTTGTGAACAATTTGTTGTCTTTCTGCAATCAAAAATTGGTAGGCCCTGTTAAAAATCTGTCTCTACCGGCTTTGCTATCAGACTACGTACGTTGACTACGTAAATTGACATCTAACATTTATTATGTCCTGAATTTTTAATAAGAGAAGAGGATGTACCGCAGCAGTGATCAAAAATTCCTAAGCCGCGATCTGATTCACGCTTGCAATGCTTAACATTCATTTCATCATTTTTATTCTAGTCATTTATTAAATATTAAACAAGAATAAATGATAAGGTTAAGTGTTATATATAAGCGTAAATTAGGCCGCGACCTATAATATTATGCGAGTAAGTGGCAAGGCGTTACCCGCAGATATTGTAGATATTTCAAAATAAAATATATTTATAAGTCTAGGAAATAAATCATAAATCGAAAAAAAACTTGGAAAAAATCAATATATTGAAAAAACCTAGAAGCAACCAGTATAAATTAAAGAGAACTGAAAACAACCAGTATATTGAAAAGACTTGGAAAGAACCAGTATATTAAAAAGACCTGGAAAAAACCAGTACATTAAAAAGACCTGGAAAAAACCAGTACATTAAAAAATATGTAGCTTATGATATATTGTATACATAACATGATAGCCTTTCGTAAGCGTTATACATTAGATTTGTAAAGCCATTTCAAGTATAAAAAAAATATAGACCTGGAACAAACCGTACGACATATATAAATATACATATATATATAATTGTAATATAATTTAAAAGTAATAATAATAGTAATAATAAATTCTGTTTCATAATGCATATCTTATAAATCCAAATTTATTTTTCTTTGATTTAGACTTAATAGCATTCACAACGATCAACGTAATTTACACGACTCTATAACTCAATGATATATACACATGCTACATATTTTAACTCTTATTGGGGATGGTTTTTATTTTTCTTATTTTTAGAAATATTCATATTTATTAATCTGATTCTGAGTTTTTTGTATTAATATGCTTCTTAATTATATTATTTTTCTAAGTATTATATTTTTATCCTTCTTATTTACATTCATGCTTTACTACTATATTATCATGTTATTATTATA
>NW_017299973.1:65578-66427 GCF_001594075.2 Trachymyrmex cornetzi
GTAACACTTAAATTGAGCAAGGTAACGCAATGTTGTGATAATGTTTTGTATAATGTTTTGAAGGAGAATTAAATAACCACTACTTTAGTTCGAAGAGGAAATGTCTTTGAATGAATTGTGATATAATAATTTCGTTTAAGAGGAATTTAAACCATTTGGATTGGAATAGAAAGATTCTTCAATAAGTATACGTATACTTAGGTTTCATTGCATACATATTAAAGATGGTACCATTTGGATTAAGTAAATAATAAAGATAGTATCATTTGAGTTTTACTTTTCATTTTGTAAAATTTAACTTGGCGCCATAAATTCTGTTTCATAATGCATATCTTATAAATCCAAATTTATTTTTCTTTGATTTAGACTTAATAGCATTCACAACGATCAACGTAATTTACACGACTCTATAACTCAATGATATATACACATGCTACATATTTTAACTCTTATTGGGGATGGTTTTTATTTTTCTTATTTTTAGAAATATTCATATTTATTAATCTGATTCTGAGTTTTTTGTATTAATATGCTTCTTAATTATATTATTTTTCTAAGTATTATATTTTTATCCTTCTTATTTACATTCATGCTTTACTACTATATTATCATGTTATTATTATATATCGAGATCTAGCAGCGCCAAGTGTTTTTACACGAAAAATTTTTCTATTTAAATTAAATTTTTTCATTTTATACGGTTAATTCTTAAAATTTTTGTGGTAACACTTAAATTGAGCAAGGTAACGCAATGTTGTGATAATGTTTTGTATAATGTTTTGAAGGAGAATTAAATAACCACTACTTTAGTTCGAAGAGGAAATGTCTTTGAATGAATTGTGATATAAT
>NW_017299973.1:66668-71889 GCF_001594075.2 Trachymyrmex cornetzi
TAATTTAGCATGGTATAAAGAAGTGGGATTTAACTTGGCGCCAGATCTTGATATCAAATCTTTTATAGGAATGATACATATCATTAAAGTTAATATTATTTATTTAATTTGGTATTCGAATTACATGGAATTTAACTTGGCGCCAATTGTTGATATCAAATCTTTTTTACGAATAATACATAAAATTTTGATAAAATTTTGATGAATTTATCTTGGCGCCAATTTTGTTGATATCAAATCTTTCATACGAATAATACATACCATTAGAATTAAATAAATTAAGAGAAAAATTAAAGTTACTATTATATTTTTTCTTTGGGAGGATTAAAGTCGTAAAATTTAACTTGGGGCCAGTTGTTGATATCAAATCTTTTATACAAATGATACATATCATTAGTTCTACTAAACAGCAAACATAATTAGTCATCAGTTTCTCGGATTAAGTAATTGGCGTTGACGAAACTGGTCCAAATGGTGATTCTTTACGAGAAGCACCATTTGGGCCAGTTTCACCGACGCTTAGGGCTTTTTTACCTTTTTTTTTAAAAAGGTAAGTTTGCATATATATCATAACGATAAATTAAGAAATTTGTTCGCGTCGCTTGCTTCAACATGCTCCTATAGATTAAACGCGAAAAAGATGTAATACTACTCACGCGAATCAATGACGGGCAGTGTACATACATATTTGATACATATGTGATACATTCGCTATTATATTTTGTGATTTGTCAATTGTATAAACTCTTTTATCTTAATAAATACTACTCGAAATGCAAAATGACTAACAAGTTAAATTTATTTTTTGTGATATTCTGAAACACAAATGTAGAAATTGTTATGCAAATTTTTGTCAGACTGTCTATATTGCACGGAATAAGAAGAGTAAGAAATTTACTTATCACAGTCGAATCTGAGAAGAATAATCGACTGTGATTTGTCAATTTCTTACTCTTCTTACTTCGTGTATTGCAGATCAGGCCTGTCCAACACTGCTCGTGAGTCGAAAACGCTTTCAGCTCTCCGTCATCTCGATAGAGCGAGACGGAGAGAAAATAACAAAGGATAGGCGGCAGTACTCCGTCTGAATTCAGATCTGTCCGAGAGTCATAGAATGAAGAAATCGAGGAAAACCCATTTCTCAAAATAAATTATAGTAGCTATTTTTTATTTTGTTTATTATGCTCGCCAGTGATATCCAAAAATTACAATAAAATCAAACGTTTCGACCTTTAATCTGATCATCTCAAATTGTTGTAAAAATCACTGTTGACACCAGATTAAAGGTAGAAACGTTTGATTAAATTTTATTGTAATTTTTGGGTAACACTGGCGAGCATAATAAACAAAATAAACAAACAACTACTATAATTGTATTTTGAGGAATGGGTTCTCCTTCGGCTTCTTCATTCTATGACTCGGACTGAATTGAGGCGGAGCCCTGCCGCCTATCCTTTGTTATTTTCACTCCGTCTCGCTGTACCGAGATGACGGAGAGATGGAGGCGTCTTCGACTCACGAGCAAAGTGTCGGACAGGCCTGTAGTCTAACATATTTCCATACTTTCATAACAGATAACTTCTCTGTTAACGATTAAAGAATAAATGTCAATGCGTGGTATAAATTTAAAACTAAAAATTGAAGGGTATACACCACGCAAGATATTAGTAACTGATATATTTTATATTTCAAATAATAATTAAATAAACGTTACGGCCTTAAATTAGGCCATCTTCAGTAGCACAATAATTCTTAATATAATTTAACGCATTAGTACAACGTAAAAGCCGTAAATTTGAGTTTTAACGTTATACTATGTTTAACTTATTAATTACGCAGGAAATGTTTGTTACAAATTTATTATATATGATTAAAAGTGAGTTCCCCTAATAAATACTGATGACAGACAAAAGTGTCCAGTTATATGATCCAGAGGAATGAATGTCTATCATTACAATCAATCCGATAGTTCAAACGTTCGTCATTAATAGTAAATTGCACACAAAATTTCCAAATTGCAGCATGAATGTTTTTAAATCAATTACAATAATTCATGAGTCAAGTTATATAATAAATATAATACCTGTGTGTTTCCAACAAATTATGTAGAATAATATCGAGATATGATGACCTGTTGTAACAAAGTACTTATAAGATGTTCTGTTAACTGTCATCATGGTAGACAACCTTATATACAAAATCTATAGAGAAGATCAAGGAGAGGTTCAATCTGGAATTATGTGAGGGAAGTTATACTGAGTAAAGGAAAGTATGACTGTAGTAACCGTTCAGTATCACCCTGTTTGTTTAATTCATCAATTAGTTTCTTAATGAACATCATTTCAGATGTGGATCTCAAAAAATTCACATTTGAAGAGATATTTATTAAAAAACAAATTGATGGATTGAACAGAGTGATACTGAACGATTACAAGAAAGATCATACTTTCCTTTACTCAATATAACTTCCCCTACATAACTCTAGATTGAACCTCTCCTTGATCTTCTCTAGAGATTTTTGTATATAAGGTAGTCTATCATGATGAGATGATGAGAGAAGATACCCTAATTTAAGGCCGTAATGTTTATTTAATTCTTATTTGAAATATAAAATATTAGCTACCAACATCTTGCGCTTCTGGTGAATGCCCTTTAATTTTCCGTTTTCAATAAAGATATGTCCACAAAGCATTTTTGGTTAATGTAAAGAACATCCTGGCCACCACAAATTTTGATAAAAATACACTCAATCGATGTGTTTTCGTGTAAAAGTAAAGATTTGATAGGAAAAAGCGTTGCTCTGCCCCATGAATCGAGATCGTAATCGTTAAAGTCGACGACTATTCAGATTAGGAAACATGTCATAGTAGTGGTTCACTGCTTTAAAAACACAGATTCACTGCTTGAAAAACATAAGTTCTCTGCATTAACAACAAATTCTTTGCTAAAGCAGTGAATTTGGGTTTTTAAAGCAGTGAACCACTGCTGTGACAGATTTCCTAACCTGAATGATCCTCAACTTTAACAATTAATATCTCGGTTCATAGATTAGAACGACGCTTCTTTCTTAACAAATCTTGATTTTTACGCATCGATTGAGTGTATTTTCATCAAAATTTGAGGTGGAGTCTTCTTAACATTTACTCATTTTTCATTTTAGATGTGAATGAAACAATTAGAAATGCATTATATGTACGAACCTCTTTACATATGCTTTCTACTTCGAAAGTCTGTAGAAAGATGCGGGAAGTTTCTTTCCTTGATGAGTTTCCATTATTAAATATTTATAACTATTTTTCTTACACTACACCACACTGCACTGCAACTTTACTGCGAACTCACTTCTCTTCGTAGACTTACTGTCGTCGCTGCTTCGATTGTTGACAGAATGACAGGTTGACACGCGTTGCGCGTGTTGTCCTTCTCAAGCTCTGCGGGAATGGCTATTTTTCTCATTTCACTATCGTTGCGCGTCAGTTGCAAATGTTGAAATCGTTTAGAATATTTATATACCTTTACATTTAACTTTGTTAATTTCACGTAAAGCAACTCTTAGTATGCACTGATCTAGTGTAGTGCAAGCGATCGAATTCGCTATTGTGAATAGTACTGTGCAGCCCGTTACTGACACTACAGCATTCTATGAATAATTCTACGCATTTATAAAATTACGTCATCTTCTATAGCAGTGCTCGGAAATAGTTGCTTATTTCGAGCCGATGAGCCTTTTTGTAGTACTGTCTACTTTTTCCCCGCTGCTTACTACTGTTCAACGCTCGACGGCCGAGCCGCCGCGCCGGATCGCGCGCGGACCACGATTGCCAGGTCTCCAGATTTCGACTGGAGACTTCGGTTTTCGGGACCAATCTCCAGTTCTCCAGTAGACGGGAAAAATCTCCAGTTTTTCGCTCGCGTGGACTATTTATTCTTGAATATTTAACAAATGTTATTCAGGACATGATTCTGAACTACATTCAATAGATTTTAGCCGTCGATCGGACACCTTGCGTAATGCTATAATGCCGTCGGTGCTGTAACTTTGAACTTAAAACTGGAAAAGTATTAATGATAAATAACTTTATTAAAGTATTTTGAAAAACTCTTGCTATCAGCTATTAGATTCTGAAATCTAAAATATAATGTTCCATTTCAAAAAATCGATTTGACCTTGACTTGACCTTAACAACGTCACCCAAAGCCAAATCAATGGGACCTTCTTATGTCCCCCTCCGAACCACACAATTTCTGTTAGAAATATTTTTCCGTATTTCGAAAAATTTTAATGTACTGTTTAAAATGGGGCACTTTGTATATAATGAAGTTTTACATCATAAGATGCGCAAGGGAATGCGTAAGCTATACAGTGCTCGGAAACACGTGCATGTGTGCAAGGTGTACATATATTGGGCCGATTTTCGAAGCGCCGCGCCGCCTCCTTTTCCCCCATCACCTACTACCGTTCAACGCTCGACGACCGAGCCGATCCGCCTGGCCGGATCACAAGCGAACGTGTATCTTTGGAGCGTCGCATAAGAAATATGCTGCGACCGTACTTTCCAGCAAATATTCATTACTAGGACTCAGAAATTCGTGCGTGATTCCGTGTCGCGCGCGGAGCACCGCTGCGTGCGAGTGAGTCGAACACTCGCGCGATAGATAGGCGCGGTCTGATAACGTTTTTTCAACGGAGAGTTCGTAATGCTGATGAATATGTTATATCGAATTATTATTGTTTGTGATATTTCTGCCACTTTATACAGGGCCTAATGTATGTACTTCTCTATGTTCTTTTGCCACACGCAGTTTACGAGAAATCATTGTTTAAAATATATAGTATTTATGTGCTACATGATATCTAATTAGTAATATTGAGCAGCAAACGTGATCGAGCAGATTTTACGCGTGGCTAGAATACATATTGATTTTTATTCACTTTACACCCAGTGAGAAATAACAATAAAATCGATGTCGAATCGACGTCAATTCGATGTCGATTTGATAATTTCGACGTCGAATCGACATCGATTCGATGTCGATTCCATTATCATTTCTCACTGGGCAGGGTCAGCACGTACGTACTTCGCATGAATATTTTAAACAAGGATTTTTTGTAACCTTTTGATCATTGATAAAAACGAATGATACATTATATATCCTTTTTAACTAACTTCTTATACCGTTCATCTATTTCTCTGTATAACAACGTTTATACGGCTCGATT
>NW_017299973.1:71982-74669 GCF_001594075.2 Trachymyrmex cornetzi
GGATTCCGATGATACGAAGCAAAATTCATCGGAATCCTGTTTTCTGATTGGTTGCAGAGCGTCGTACGACGCACATCGGATGCAGTGTGAATCCAGCATTATGCCGAAGTTATACATTGTTACATGAAACTGGCCAATCACAGTCATTCCATTCTTCAAAGTAATAGCTATGATTGATCAGTTTCATAACATCGATGTTATAACTTCGGCGTAAATCGAGCCGTGTAACCGTAGTTTATGTTTGTTCAGCTTCAGATAAGAACATGTACAAGTACTGTTAAATCTAATAGCGTTTTCGATTGAGGTGCACTGGCTGCACTCAGTGTCAAGAGCGTGTTCGACTGGCAGTGCCAATGCGCACTTGGCTAGTGTCACGTGTTCATTTGATCGCACGACACTCGCGTAGTGCGCACTCAGTGCGCACTAAGTGGCACGAGATATTTTGACGGTGCCAGTTCAGTGCACGTTTTATCACAGTTAAGGATATACATAGGGACAAGCAAATCTGCGCAGTTGAATTAAAAACGGGGTCTTGTCCCTATTCTTAATATCTTTTACTGTGGTTTTGTAACATTTTGTTGAACATTGCTTCAAAGTGAACAAAAATGAGTTTCAGCTTTAGCACTGAAAATCTTGGCGTATTCTTTTGAACTTGCACTATTCAGTGCAACCCATGGAACTCGTCCAGTGTTGGTGTGAACTCTGAGTGCGCACTGGTGCGCACTAACTTTTGCCCAATCGAAAACGCTATAACAATAGTTCTTTATCGAAAAATTTTCAGAATTGTTGCACACGGTGCAATAAGTTCATAAAATTCATAGTAACAGATCTATTGTTTCTTTCCGAACGCACTCAGATCAGCGGGGCCCTATTAAAGACCCTCTAATCAGAGTCGCGACACGAGGAACGGAGACTCTAGTTAGAGACATTCTTTTACGATCTCTTTATATTAAAAGTCTCTAATTTCAGCAAAATCACAAGAAAGAGAGAAGAATATGTTGTGTCTCTTTCTAACCTTCATAGTTCTTGTGTGAGTCATGATCCCGTAAGATACGTCTTTCTATAGTACGACTTTTAGAACATTATTAAAAATTATTGCAAAATGGTTGGGTGTGCAGCCCCATTTTGCAATAATTTTGCAGCCAAAGGCTACATAATGAAAATATTTCCGCGTGATGTTGAACGTCGAGCATTATGGGCGACAAATGTTGGAAAAAATGTGCGTTCAGGGAGATGCTATTAACGCTATTTTTGTCATTCTATGCTTGTTTTGGTTGGAAAAATTGATTCTTTACAAAATAGATTAGTTTGCAAACGATTTTTAACGTATCGATACGCACATCGCCTATTCCTACAATGGCTACGTTCGGAAACGTCGCTCGAATGCCTCCGATGTCTCGAATTTATCATCCGTCCTTGTTTAACATTAAATGTTAAATAAGGACAGATGATGAATCCGAGGCATCCAAGCGACGTTCCCGAACGCAGCCAATATTGACATTCGAATATTGGCGGGGGGAAAAAATGACGATCCAATCAAAATTAGCTGTTCTCGTGTCGCGACTCTGATTAGAGGGTCTCTAGGCCCTGTCTGTGTACAACGCCATCTCCCAGAAAATCGAGCAACTTCTATTACATACAATTCCTGGTCTGTTTATCAACCCAAATCTTCGTTGACAAGCAAATTTACGTGATTTATAAATTAATATATTTTTTTTTTCTAAGCTTTCAATCTCAGTTCTATAAACTCAGTATTGTTTGTGCACGTTATGCGGTGAGTGGTACAGTATCGTTTGATCTATACGAGCTATAAAACTTTTGTAATCTACATCAGTTGACAGCTCTACGTGTTGAAAAAATGTAAGTTTTTAACTTTTTTTCCGATTTTAGTACAAATCTATTGCACCACGACAGAATTTTGCATCTATTTTAACCCTGTAAAAGGATTTTTGATTTCGTTAAGTAAATTCGGAGATATAAATTGATTTGCAAAGTACCGACAATTTGGCCACTCCAGCATCCCCTTAAGGAAAATAGGGAAAAAAACAAGTTTTTTAAATAGAACAGGTAACTCGATATCAGCTTACGTTATATGTATTATTTATAAGACTATAGTAGCTCCACACTTTGAGTACTGTGCGATGCTTTTGATAAACATGAGGGCAATACAGCTGAGCCAAATACAAAAAGCGCAAAATAGAGCTATGAGAGTGATACTTCAGTGTGATAAATACACTAAAATAAATGATATGCTGCAAGCGTTGCAGTTTATGTCAATAAAACAGAGGCTTCAGTACAATGTATGTATTTATATTTAAAATTTTAAGAAGTATGTTACCGGAGCAATTGAGAGATCAGTTTGAAATAGTAGGTAATACGTGCGAAAGACAAACACGACAAGCAGGCGACATTGTAGTAAAATTTCAAAATACAAGAAGTGCGCAGAAAAGTATGTTTTATGAAGGAGTGAAAATGTATAACGTCTTACCAGCAAATATAAAAGAGTGTGAAAGACTTGAAACGTTTAAGAGATTGTTACCCTGGTAGCAAGCTGACGTCAAAATGACGTCATTTAACGTCAAAATGACGTCAAAATGACGTAGCTTGCTACCTGGGTAAAAACATATGTTAGAAATGTAAGTTAAACATGTATCGCAAAATAGCTGAGAAAGCTAGTAATAAAGATC
>NW_017299973.1:74682-75119 GCF_001594075.2 Trachymyrmex cornetzi
CCCCCCCCCCCCCCCCCCCACGGTCGCCATCATTAGTTACGGAATATCTTGTCGATTATATATATATATATTTTTTATTAAATTTTGTTTGTATGTTCATACAGTACATTAATTAATTCGCTGTGTCATAGTAGCAGCTTCACTTATCAATAGGCCTGTTCTTTTTAGCTGAATCTTTACACCAGTATATGTTTTCTCTTTTTTTCTCCAACTGTTGGACAAAAACGTACCGATGCAGAGGTTCAGCCAAAAAGAACAGGAATATTGGTAATATAAGTCAAGCCGCTACTATCATCCAGCGAATTAATGCACCGCAATGTACATAAAATTGTATATGTGTGTGTGTACACATACATAGATGTTAAACTTAATTCCTGCCGTTTTTTCGTCTCCAAAATTAATTTGTTTCGAAGGGAAGATGAATGAATACCTTAATC
>NW_017299973.1:75293-85163 GCF_001594075.2 Trachymyrmex cornetzi
GCAATCCGACGGTGCCAAGTCTGGAGAGTACGCTGGATGCGGGAGAACTTCCCATTCAAGCTCTAGAAGTGCCTGTCACACTTTTCGCGACATGCGGTCGAGCGTTATCATGCAACAAAGTGACTTTGCGTCGATTGTTGGCTACGGATGATCTTTTTTGCATCAATTCGTTACTCAATCGGTATAATTACTGTTTGTAGCGATCAGCTGTAACGATTTCATTTAGATCCAAGAGTTCGTATACAGCACACCTTGCTGGTCCCACCAAACGCACAGCAAGGTCTTATGCCCGTGAATATTCCTCTTCGGCGTTGAAGCTGATGGTTGGCCGGGGTCCACCCATGATTTTTTCCACTTGGGATTATCAAAATAAATCCATTTTTCATCGCCAGTCACGATGCGCCACAAAAAACTCTTTTTTCTTTGCTTGACAAGCAAAGAAGTCGCAATAGTCAAACGATTTGAAATGGCACTTTCTGACAACTCATGTGGTAGCCATCTCCCTTTCTTATGGATCTTTCCCATGGCATGCAAGCGTTTTGAGACGGCCATTGGAGTAACCTTTAACTGTTTCGACAACTCTAAATGCGTTTGAGCTGGATTCTCATCAAGCAATTCTTGCAGCTCGACATTTTCAAATTTTTTCGGCTGTCCTGGACGTTCTTTGTCTCTCATATCACCGTTTCGAAAGCGTTCAAACCAAACTCTACATGTTCTTTCCGATGGAGTTTCATCACCATACACTTCGGATTATAAGCGATACTCTTCAGCTGTGGTTTTCTTGAGATCGAAATAGTGATGAAGCACATGTCGGAAAAACAGCTTATCGCGATTCATTTTCAATCGATTGGAATATCTCTTTGGTGTCGAGAACTCTAACCTGTGAAGATTAAATCACTTTCAGCGATGTCTAAACTATAAAAGACATATGACTTCATCGTCGAAACTCGCCAGCGTTGGAGCCAGCACCCTCTAGTAGCGAGCGGCAGGAATTAAGTTTAACACCTACCACTAATACATACTTTCTCTCTCGACGAACTTTAGCTTGTACTAGCCATTTTGCAATAAATTTGCCAACTTCCTCCTCAGTTACATCCTTATGATGAACACGGGCAGTTTCTATTGTAAATGTAACCAAATTAATACCAGTGATTAATAAGATGACAAATAATAAAGAACTTAAAACGTAAAACCGAAACCACTAACAAAGACTCTTTAAAATTCAACAAATTTAGAAGAAAGAGCAATAGGAGTCAGGCGTAGATAAAATTACGCAAATTCCAAGAATATAGGAAATAAAACTTCTTTATTACAATCAAATACTCTTACATGTTTCGGTTCATTTTTGAGCCCTCTTCAGAGACAATAATGTATAACAAAAATACTAAGAAGACCAAGGGAAGTCCTAGCATTGTGAGCTCCCCCACAATCAGAAATTCAAATAAAAGTCTCAACTGTCTAGTAAAATATTTCCCATAAGGGGATAAAAAAGTCAAATAGTAAACTAAGTATAATTAAAATTTAATTGAAAATAATTGATAAATATCCTAGAGTAAGGAAGCTCACACTGTTCACAATGATACTGCATCACAAACATGATAATATTCAACAATCGATCGCTTAGAAGAGCTTAATAGATATATAAGCCTATCTAAGGTTACAAATAAAAAACTATAATAATGTTAATAATATGTAATAATAAATGGGTGTACATCCATAACCTCTTTTTACATCCTGATTTTGCAGTAAAAATGTAAAATAAGTCTTTCTATAATATACGTGCATTAGTTACACATAACCTTAAAGAATAGTTAAATCACATACACACTGCATAATAATTTCATTCCACAGAGCAAAAAGCAAGAACTTTATTTAAGAACATGTAAAATAATAATAATAATATATATATACATTGCAACCGCACTCACGAGCATGGCGCAACTTCGTCGCGCATTCGCAGCTTATTATTTACAATCGCCGAAAATTTGAGGCTCGGAATTCGTCCGGTTCAAGAAGAAACCGAGATTCCTTCCACATCCGATCGCTTCGGCACACAATACAAGATCTCAAGAACAATAGTCGGGCGCCAGACACGAGCGAGCGTACCACTCTTACTCAAAAATACTCGGATTATTTTCCGCGCAATATTACCTTAAACTGCAAACGTCGACGGCCCTCTCAACCGGCAACTCAGCCTCGAAAATGGCAGAGGGGGCAGTTCGTGATTGAATATAGAGGATCATTGGAGGAACGAACGGGGCGGCAGTGCGAAATAACACAGTTTCTAATAGAAATAAAGTAACAAATGTATTCTGGAAATCTCTCTAGCTCGACAGGGTGGTGACAGTATCAAGCGATCGAAAACGGTATTTCCAATGTGTATTTCGTGGTACGCTCCCGACAACGTAGAACAATGGTATGAATTATTAGCGGCACGAGCTCACGCCTCACAAGGATAATTCTAGTAAGATCTTGCGAACAAAAGTTCGGCTCTTTGATAGCCGCGATAGATAACGGTTACAGCGTAACATAAAACACGGCGTGACCTCTTGTTTGCTCGCGAGGATTTCGAGTCGCCGTACAGAACGTTAGAAAGAGATCAGAAATACGCGGACAACGTTCCGACACTGAGATACAATACAACAATTGCGCGATAACATTTAACGATAATGACTAGGCTGTGGCTTAGGCGGATGTGAAAACGACTATAACGGAATTATCGTACTGCGTAGTCAGGGGGAGACGGCGTGCTTATACGACATTAACGCGAGAAAACTGACGCAATCACAATTTCACGTGCGCCGTGCAACTAAAGAAACAAAACCGGCAAGAATACGCGCCTCCCCTTCAGGAAATTGGCAACCTTACAATTGATGGACGTCCGTATTACCCGGTAGTCCTCCTGGCCGTTCTCTGCGTGTTATCTCCCTTGGTCGTCCTGAATCCTTCACACGTTTCCGCTATCAAGGCCACAGCACAAGTACCGGGCACTGATCCTTTCGGGGGAACGCAGTGATCGCTGTTTCCTACGAGGGGGCCTAATCGCGCCTAATTGGCGCGCGGTCTCGCGTCTCCGCGAATAGCGTGATTTGTGTCGCCAGTGTATTCTGTGCTCTGGCGCGTAATATAATTTGGGGCCGTAGGATGTCTCGGCCACTTCGGGAACTCTCCCTGATTTCCTGTATGCGGGAGACTCGCATCTCGATGGCGGCGTCTCCGTGGTCGGTGTCTCCGTATTCGGCCGCGGTTTCAGCTCCGCAAGGCAGGTCTCCGCAAGCTCTATCGTGGGGGTCTCTCGCTTACACTTGAGCGTAGGGTAGCCATCCCTGGCTATTGTCCTTGCGGTCCTTTCATTGGCTGCGCCTGTAATGCGATGTAATGAGCGACAGAAATTTTGAAATAGAGCAACAATTGTTAAGCTTGGAGCGATATCACCTGTGTGCCACTTCTCAATAAGATGCTGTGCGCCCCGGCCAATCTTTTCCTCTCCTACTCCGCCTCTGAACCTCTGCTGACTGTCCTTCTTCCTCCGTTGGTCCGGTGAGACGACTCATGATATACAGAGTTGCAAAGTAGTTACCAAGTATCCTGAAAAACTCGCAGCACGACAATGCACGGAAAACAAAAAGAAATTCGACGAAAAATATCCGCGAGACGCGCGATATCGAAACAACAAAAAGCGCATGCCTATGAGTCTACCATCTAAAAGTGGAAGGACCCAGTACGCCAGCGACGCTGTTCGGTCGGGTCTTACGAGCCTTGTGACGGACGAAACACGTCACGTCATAACATATATATACGTACCTGATTATTTCCTGCAGTTAATAATAAATCGGTCGAGCAGACCGATCAGGCGGTTAAACACAGTGGGCGAGTTCAAGACAGCAAAGCGGCTAGGTGCTCACAGATCCACTCCGCAACAGTTCAGTCCGCTGAACGATCAATCTCCAATGCCACGCACGCGAGCACTATTAGAGTGGGAATAATAAGGAGAGTGGAGCCATGGAGCCAATAAGTCGAAAGTCGCCATTTTACGATAGATGTTTATGACGTAATTCCTAGTTCTAACCTCTTCTTTTTCTCTACATCATCTTCTTGTAACTAATAGTTTGATCGTGAAATGGCGGAATCAATCAAGAAGAAGAACCAGCATTGGCTTCACTCTGAAGATACCCACTCTAGCGAGCACTGGCTTTAAGGGCGCGGCCGATTCCCGCGTAAACAATAAATTTAAATATATATCCAATATTCAAACGCTCGTGTGTTATAAATAAACAGTATATCATCTCAAGGCTTATCAATGAGCTAATTATTGTCTACTAAATTTATTTCAATCTCATCACATAAAAATTCAATACTGACATACAACTAAAATAATATGACTTCTCATAATTACAACCTGTGGCATACATACGTACGTTTCAGCTTACAAAGCCTTCTTCAGTGTATTTTATACAACAATAAATTAAAAATTAAAATTTAAAAATTAAGAATTAAAAGCCTATACTCCACTAATATATAAACACAACTCCCTGCAATCCTCTTAGGCAGCTCGTTAATTCTATTGAAAGACGTAACAATTTCCATCATTCTTAAACTAACAGCTAACACATTTTTCCATTGTTTCCAAATCACCCAATTCTTCGGTGGATATCGAGAACTCCGATGATTTCTGACCCAATAACCCATTGAGATTCCAACAGTCTATCGTCATTTTTTTATCATATTCTAAGTAAACATATATCAATTAGTCACTAAAATAAAGTAATTTATAAATTCAAGATAAAACCAATATAATCTTACGTTTATATATGTAAAAAAACCATCAATGTGTAACCAAAAGAAATCAAACGCAGGAATTTGCGCATCGTTCAGTTTCCCTCTCAATTTTGCACTAATTATAACAACATAATTCAATTAATTAAAAATTGAAACAATTAATAAATCCAAGATGAAAAATCCAATATATCTACCGTTTATATATATAAAAACTGTCAATGTGAAACTAAATGGAATTGGCTGCACACAATTGTAAGTAGTTCAGTTTCGCGTTCAAATTTCAACCGTTAGATTTCCAGGTCATGCCACTAAATAAGTACTCTCAATGTGTTATTAAGTCTGTTCCTTTCTCTTCTTTTCACGAATATCGTCAAGTATGTTCAAATATGCTTTGTCCAACAATTCGATATCCTTCATTAGATTTAATCCATTTTTTTGTTCTTTGATATGTATCATTTCTGATATGTTCCTTTTTTTATAATTACTTTCGAAATCAACAATTTTCACATCCTCCCAATTAAATGTGTGATTATATTCGTTAATATGTTTCGTTATGACTGAATGGTTGGACTGATCTAATCTAATGTTATTACGATGCTCCTTTATTCTCGTCTGCAATTGTCGTTTAGTTTGACCAACATATGACGCATTACAATTATCACAATTTATTTTATAAATGACATTATTATTTTTTTCTCGTTCATCTTTATCTTTTTGTGATTTTATAAATTTATTCAACTTATTAATACATCTATACTCAATCAGGTAGTCCGCTTTGTTAATGTTACGTCCAACCCTGAGTATTGGCGAGAGAGGAAGATGGAGAGGGTACGGAAGGACAGTTGACTCAATCTCACAGGTATACGCACGGAAGCGTACAGCTGTGAGTCGTTCGCACTCTTTTAAAGTCCCAGAATGAGGGTCAACGTCCTGAAGGGACGCTATGACACCTGTTTCAATGGACAGTGCGAGCGTTGGTCCTATTTTTTAGGTCAAGGAACTTAATCCTTTTGACCTGGGATTGGACCTCGTGCAATCTTAGGCGGTATAGGGAACAGGATACGAGTGGGCCGATTTAAAAATTACTCGGAGGAATCTTTAGTAAAATTTTAAAAACTATTTATTTCAATAAGGCTAAAGCTAATTTACATAATTAAGCTAAGTCTAGTTACAATGATTTTAAAATTGTGAGTGAGCGTGTATAGCATTTTCGTTGAAAACAATTTTTATGTGTGCGTGCGTGCGTGCGTGTGTGTGAGAGAGTATGCGGTCGGGTGCGCGGTGGTACAATAAAGGGGGGAAAGGTGACATGCAAATGTAGACTTACTAGTGATGAAGATTGTTTATGGAATGAGTCGGTTCCAGCGTTCACGCAAGCCCAGCCAAGGATAGCGGTGGCGAATGTGTGCCCTCTGTGAACTTCGGAGGTCACCGGACCAAATAATTTCCGCAAACCTTGCGTGGATTTGAACTCGGCGTGACAGAGTTTTTGAACTCGGCGTGACAGATTTTTTAGAACTCGGCGTGACAGATTTACCGCGCACTTCCGCGAGCTATTGTTAAAATTTGTGAACTAGCGACGTGGATTCAGCAACTGTTAAAAATTTTCTGAGCGTCTATGCTTCCGCGGGGCCTCTATTTATACCCCGAAAAAAGGGCGTAGTGACCTTTGTCTAGGATGCAATAGTTAGTTGCAATGTCGATCGAGATTTACGATTTTTAAGGTGTCCTATTGTTAATCTAAAGTACACTGTTAAAAGAGGTTTAGAGAACAAAAGAAATGATTTATGTTTTCTCTAAAAAGGGGTAAGATTGCTTTAAGCGAGTGATCAATTCCGTCATCCTCGCGGAAAATATGGCTAAGTAAACAGCTGTGAGACATTATCTCATGTTTTTATGGTTTTTGTGGCGACGCGGCGCCTGTTTTTCTGAAGGTGGAATTGTTGGTCAACAATTCGGACAATAGCTTGAATTTTTATCATCGCGTGACTTAGGTCCGTTTGTGATATTTTTCGCAATCTTGTCCCTTTTAGGCCTGCGTTAGTGTTGTTATTTTTCCGGGTTGATTGACGTTTACGAGTTTTTCGCGGAGCCTGGGTGGTCTGTTTTTCAATTTTTATAGGGGGACCCCTGCTCGCGTCTCGCAGGCGCCAATCGTAGTTGCGGCGGAGCCGATTCTCTCGAAAGAAAAGAATCTGCGTTTGCAGGACGTAACATTAATAACATTTGTTATTTTGTTAGAAATTGATTTAACATGAGGAAAAACCATGAGTTGCCTTAATCTTGTTTCATTATTATTTATATCTATTGACCCTTCCTTATGTCTCAACATTTTAATTCTTTTATTGATCCCTTCAAATATAACCTCTATTGGATATCCATTCTCTTTCAATATTTGTATCACTAATTCAATGTTCTTCTAATAAAATACTGGATTAGACAAAAGAATCACTCTATCAACCAAACTGTAAACTACCCCATTTTTGTGACACATAAGATAGTTCGAAAAATAAGATAAATATCTGCCTGAAAACGTTTCCTTGTGATACCAATCCAATATTATTCTATTGTTTTTGTTAATAACACAAAGATCTAAAAAATTCAATTTATTGTCTTCCTCATGCCTAAGAGGATTGCAGGGAGTTGTGTTTATATATTAGTGGAGTATAGGCTTGTAATTCTTAATTTTTAATTTTTAATTTTTAATTTTTAATTTATTGTTGTATAAAATACACTGAAGAAGGCTTTGTAAGCTGAAACGTACGTATGTATGCCACAGGTTGTAATTATGAGAAGTCATATTATTTTAGTTGTATGTCAGTATTGAATTTTTATGTGATGAGATTGAAATAAATTTAGTAGACAATAATCAGCTCGTTGATAAGCCTTGAGATGATATACTGTTTATTAAATATATATCATTTAGAAATGAACTTCGTTAAAAGATCAATTTAAGTAATTTGAATTTTCTATTTACATGACATTCTATATAAATATAAATTAATATTAATTAATATATAATTTATTCAATGTTGTTTCAACGTTGCAGCAACATTAACAATCAATGTGGAAAAATCAATAAAAATTCAACTTGTAATGCAATTTATTCAATGTTGTTTAAATGTTGCAGCAACATTAACAATCAATGTGGAAAAATCAATAAAGATTCAACTTGTGATGCAATTTATTCAATGTTGTTTCAATGTTGCAACAACATTAACAATCAATGTGGAAAAATCAATAAAGATTCAAATTGTGATACAATTTATTCAATGTTATTTCAACGTTGCAGCAACATTAACAATCAATGTGGAAGAATCAATATAAATACACCATTGACACTTCAACATTCAACATTGCAACATCTTAACAACGTTATTTCAATGTTTTGTGCTGTATGGGTACACTGCTGTTCATTAATCGAGTCCCTCGAGTGTAGGAGGGTGGAGAAGTATGTAGGTAAGCGCCATCTCATCTACACCCAAGTGCGACTAAAGTGAGACTCGATTATTGAACAGCAGTGTACACACCATAGGCCTGTTCTTTTTGGCTGAACTTTTGCACCGGTTCATCTTTCTTCCTCTTCTTTCCTCCTGAAAAAAAAAGGAAGAAAGATGAACTGGTGCTAAAGTTCAGCCAAAAAGAACAGGCCTCATGTTATCTTTCCACTATGATATAAAGGGAACATCCCGGAGGAACAACTCAGTATCAGGTTGCTCCTCGCTCTGATGAAGTGGACTGCAAGGTTCACGAAACGTTGGCATTCCACAAATGGATCTGGACCACTGAACTATATATACATTGGAATGGGCATCGAGGAAAATTCGTGGCCGCAATTGATCAGCCGTCATTTTGGCTTTCACGCAAAGAAGAAGTAAGACGCATATGTCAGCAAGAGGTTTGTTCGCGTCGCATACTCCAACATGCTTCAACATGTTCCTACCATAGCTCCTACTCACTCTAACGAGCGCGTTTGGGTGAGTAGGAGCTACAGTTGGAGGAAGTAGGAGTATGTTGGAGCACGCGCACAAACCTAAGATTATCGTGTGTGAGGTTATATTTGAAGGATTATAAAATCGCATGACTGTCTACAAAGCATCAACATGAAGTGTTGTATGCCTAGATGTGGGCAGAGAAGTAAAAAAGCCTTTCATTTCATAGGTAAAAATAATTGAAATGACATTATTTTTGTTTATATACCATTCATGTTCATATAGATTTCCATACATCAATAGTACATTGATCGATACATCGATCGAACGCTTCTGATTCGCTCAAGCATCTGACCCAGCCAAAATGGCAACTGATTAATTGCAGCCACGATTTTCTATACTTCACAACAGAGATGCCCATTCCAATGTATACATATATAGTTCAGTGATCTGGACACGGAGAAAACCTGCGAAACGTATAATCCTTATATATAATGCACGGATTTTAATGCGTCATATGTGGACAAATAGAACATTATATAAAAACGAGAGTAAATGAGCATATAAATCACACTAATTAGAACACAAGCCAACGATCAATAATTGCAAAGTATACGTAGATTGAAATTTTCTCATGAATTTTATTGAGATAATATAAAAATTTTAGATGAAAACGAATTTTGAATAAACAACTAATATCGAAAATGATTTTTATACACAAACAAAAAAGAATGTTTAAATTTACAAAATGACATTTAATTCTTAAATCCAGCTTGTTAAAACTTATTTATCAATACATAATGTTCCTCCCTCATTTCTCCAATACTTCCTAGCTATGTTTAGTTTATTTGTAATTCTACAATAAGCCGCAAGTCAGAAGTTCTAAGCCCACAGCTGGAATTTAGTTGCACATTTCGGTTCGATTTTGTTGGCAACGTCCACTGTTCCCCTCTTGCTGCGTATTGCCTAGCAACGAATCGTTGGATGCTTGTAAACAACGCGCGTATCGCTTCATCTCAGGAGCGTTCCTATTATTAACTATACTATACAAATGGAACTGATGAATGTCCCTCAACTTAAATAATGAATTAAAACTTTCTTTTTGGAAGAATTTTAAATTAATAATTGAAAATATTTTTATTATTAATATTAATAGTGT
>NW_017299973.1:88493-89231 GCF_001594075.2 Trachymyrmex cornetzi
CCCCTTTCGTTCGTTCCAGTGCTTCCCCATATGGTATGATGCGCGTTAGCGTCGCATCCTATCAGCAATGGCAGTCCCTCCTTCTAGCAGAAATCCACCAATCTGGTTAACTCCAGCGACGGCACTTCTTCTCCGTGCGGGAAGTAGGCCGAGCAGATGACAAGCTTCCTGGCATCCCCAGCGCTGCTAACCGCTGTCACCTCCACTGCCGTCAGGTCCCTGGAACATACTTCCGGCAGGAGCCGTGCATCTAGCCCCTTGACCGCAATGCACGCCCTAGGCCTCTGTTCGGTGGGAGATTTAAAAAGCTTCCCACATGCTACCACCTCCTGACACATCCACGGACAACCCATGGTTCTTTTATCAAGGAAATGGCTATGTGCATCACAGACTGGCTCCTGGCTAGAACCGCCGAGGCTTCTTTGCTGTGATGCAGGTTAATCTGGGTAATCCCTATCACCGACCAGCCCATTATACAAGCTAGTCTTTAGATCGGGGCTCCTCCTTGCTCCCCCCCTCACCATGAGATCGAGTCACCTTAACGGTGATCTGCTCGATCCCATAGCATAGCTTGGAGTCCCGCTCCCTCAGTTTGAGGACGCTGGACTCCAAGATGCCGAAAACGTAGTTTCTCCCCTCTGGGGAAGCACCCACGTTTTCGGCAAAGACGAGCCAGTTCAGAGCGCCGATGCCCGGATTCTGCCTCTCCAACAGCGCCAGGACGGCAGCCGCAGGCCC
>NW_017299973.1:89672-91867 GCF_001594075.2 Trachymyrmex cornetzi
GCGCTTTTTACCGGTTAGCCCTATTGCCCCCTCCCCCGGCGTGGTAAGGGCCGTCGAGGGACCCGGAGCTTGCCCTTCAGGAGCCTTCTCCTTGTCCTTCTTTACCCTTCTCTTCTGGGCCCCGCTACGGTTCCTCTTAGGAGGTGCCCGCGCATCACCCGCATCACTCCCGTTTCTTTCCGAGCCCGAAGGGGCCCGTTCCAAAACAGGAGTCATTTCTACCTCTGCTGCGACCACCTCGCTTTCCAAGCCCTTGCAGGCCTGTACTTGCGGCGCGATCGCAGCAGCTCCCTCCGAGTGCCCTTTCGAGCCCTCGGTTACTTCTTGTATGTTTAAGTTTTCAAAATTTTCCATGCAAGTCCCACGAGTAGCTAGGGAACGACTATGTCCACCCACGCAGAGCCCCGCATGCGTGGGTAAGGCTAGATACTCTGGGGTTTCGTCCGGTGCCCCAGAGGCATCGATCACGACACTGCTCCCCCAGTGCCACGCAGCCTTCACCTCGATGGCTTCCAGTTTGGCTTGGGGGGCTGGTCCACGGCAACGGTCTTCCGAAAACACGCAGGGCTTTACACCTGGAGGTCCGTTTATAACCGTCACTACCCGGAGGTACCTCCAGTCACACACGGGGTTTTACACCCGGGAGATCGGGCACCCCTCCGGGCGTCCTCCTATCCGCCACCTGGAGACGCGCCCGATAGGTAGCCCAACCCACGGGTAATAATAATATACACTATTCAACAAAATCTAGGGAACATTTTCAAACACGCTAAAAATTGGGCAATATTCAGAACACCATAATTCAATGAAAAATCATCGCAGACAAAAAATTAAAAAAGGATTTTAAAGGTTAAAATCTCTACTTTCGAAATCTATAATTGAAATTTCAATATGACTGATACTTTACGGAGTTATACGGACATAAATGGATATCCGTCAAATCTAAAAATTTTTTACAAAATTTACAAAGGTCTATGGCGTGAGATAAAAATTACACAAAAATGCGGTTTATAGCAGTCGAAAGAGTGAATCTTTACCTTTAATTTCTTTTTTTATTAAATATTGGACGATTTTTTTTTCACCGAATTATTGAACGATGAAGCAAAAGTGATCACTTCTACTTTAACGTTCAATAACTCGGTGGAAAGAAATCGTACAAGAATCAATAAAAAAGAAAATTGAAGTTAACGATTCACTCTTTCGACTGCTGCAAACCGCATTTTCGTGTAATTTTTATCTCACGCCATAGACCTTTGTAAAGTGTGTACAAAATTATACGATATGTTTTAGATTTGACAAATATCCATTTGTGTTCGTATAGCTCCGTCAAAGATCAGTTAGATTGAAATATCAATTACTGATTTTGAAAGTAGAGATTTCAACCTTTAAAATGCTTTTTTAAAAATCTCATTATGACCATTTTTGACGAAGTTACTCTAACCTGAAATTAAAAGATCATTATGTGATGTCTTTTTTGATCAGAATTTTCGAAGTGCTCTTGCCATTTTCTGAAAAATAGTGATTACCGTCGACATTAGCGTAACCCAATGTGCACCACTAGAGTTTTGGGTTAGCGCGAAAAAAGAAGACTTGAAGTTGGCGCTAACGCAAATCTCTCGCTTATAGACGCACATTCTCGAACTCGCTTAGCGCGAATTTCAAGTCTTCTCTTTTCTCGATTGAGGCTATAGAGCGCTTTGTAACAAAGATAGTCGCATATTGCAAATTTTTTAAATGCCGCTTAGACACTTGCCAACATTCGAAGTTGCCCGCATAATCGCACTTCTGGAAAAAGAGTACAGTGTGCGTTATGTAGCGCTACATGTCGGTGTATCCGTATCTGTAATAAATAGAGCGTGGTTACGATATCAAGAGACAGGACAATACACGTGACGTCAAGGAAATGGCCGTCATCGTATAACAACAGTTCGACAAGATCGAGAAATTGTTCGCCACGTTTTGAGAAAACAAACGATTACAGCAAGGTGTGTTCGACGTGAAGTTCCTACTTTACATCATGTAAGCGAACAAACTATTCGTCGTCGCTTAAGAGAGGTGGGTCTTCGTTCTCGCTCTCGTGCACAGGTGCCAAGACTTACACTTGCACATCGTCAGGCTCGTCTTCAATTTGCTCAAAATCACATAAATTGGACCGCGAGGCAATGGAGAAACGTTTATTTTTCGGACGAGTCGCG
>NW_017299973.1:92274-97090 GCF_001594075.2 Trachymyrmex cornetzi
CAGCCACGAAATTTATATGAGCTGCGAGAAGCGCTTAGGCAGATTTGGAACGAAATTCCAGTAGCCTTCATCCAGAGATGTGTAAACATGGGACAACGATTGCAAGCGGTTATCAATCAGAAAGGAGGAAACACACAATATTAAATACACCCTCATACATGTAAATGCTCATCTCATCACCTTACACACACACACACACACACACACACACACACACACACACACACACACACACACACACACACACACACAGCAAATTCCGACCGACAACCTCCACGTGGTGCACATTGGGTTACGCCAATGTCAGCGGTAACCACTATTTTTCAGAAAATGACAACAGCACTTCGAAAATTCTGATCAAAAAAGACATCACATAATGATCTTTTAACTTCAGGTTAGAGTAACTTCGTCAAAAATGGTCATAATGAGATTTTTAAAAAAGCATTTTAAAGGTTGAAATCTCTACTTTCAAAATCAGTAATTGATATTTCAATCTAACTGATCTTTGACGGAGCTATATGGACACAAATGGATATTTGTCAAATCTCAAACATATCGTATAATTTTGTACACACTTTTCAAAGGTCTATGGCGTGAGGTAAAAATTACACGAAAATGCGGTTTGCAGCAGTCGAAAGAGTGAATCTTTACTTTCAAATTTCTTTTTTATTGATTGCTGTACGATTTTTTTCCACCGAGTTATTGAACGTTAAAGTAGAAGTAATCACTTTTGCTTCATCTTTCAATAATTCGGTGAAAAAAAATCGTACAATATTTAATAGAAAAAGAAATTAAAGGTAAAGATTCACTCTTTCGACTGCTATAAACCGCATTTTCGTGTAATTTTTACCTCACGTCATAGTCCTTTGTAAATTTTGTAAAATTTTTAGATTTGACGAATATCCATTTGCGTCCGTATAACTCCGTAAAGTGTCAGTCATATTGAAATTTAAATTATAGATTTCGTAAGTAGAGATTTCAACCTTTAAAATCCTTTTTTAATTTTTTGTCTGTGATGATTTTTCATTGAATTATGGTGTTCTTAATATTGCTCAATTTTTAGCGTGTTTGAAAGTGTTCCCTAGATTTTTTGAGTAGTGTAGTACTTTTATTATTAATATACTATACACATATATTAATAATAATAATACTATATTATTATTACTATTAATATTAATAATAAAAATATTTTCAATTATTAATTTAAAATTATTCTAAAAAGAAAGTTTTAATTCATTATTTAAGTTGAGGGAGATTCATCAGTTCCATTCGTATAGTATAGTTAATAGTAGGAATGCTCCTGAGATGAAGCGGTACGCGCGTTATTTACAAGCATCCGACGATTCGTTGTTAGGCAATGCGCGGCAAGAGGGGAACTGTGGGCGTCGCTAGAGTGCTAGATTTATCAGAGAGGCGCAACCGGTGTTATGCATTCTGATTCGCTGTTGCAATCTAACCAAATGCGTGACTTGGCAGCCATTTATAGTACTAGTGACATATTTCTATTTCATTTTATCCTATACATTCTATCTCACATTATCCTACACGTCTTATCTTATTTGACATAGTTTAAAGGCAGTTTCATAGCATGTCGGCCATGTTTAGTACTCTCCTTAGCACCTTTGTCATACTGACTTAAGGCGGTTGCGCCTCTCTGATAAATCTAAGACTCTAGGCGTCGCCAACGAAATCGAGCCTAAATGTGCAACTAAATCCCAGCTCTGTAGCGGGATTCTCTAAACGTCTTATCGATGACTGTCGTTATCTTTAATTAGCTACAGCCAATGACAGGATAATCCTGGAAGAAAACGCGGTTGTCATTGGCTGTCGTTAGTTAACGAAAGCGACAATTGTCGATAAAACGTTTAAGAATCCCGCAACTGTTCTAAATGATCTTAAGTTATAATCGGTAAAGTTGGCCAACAGCCAACTTGAACGACTTGGTTAAGACTAGTTAAGACTTCTGACGTTCTGACTTGCGGCTTATTGTAGAAGGCCCATAACACGCATTCTACAATAAATCATTAGTCATAAATCTGAAGTTAGAAGCTGGGAATTGACCAATTACTGTCGTCAATTTCCAGCTTCTAACTTCTGATTTATGACTAATGGCTTATTGTAGAATGGCCATAACAGTTTGTGCTCTGCACAATAAAAGGAACAAGGAACAGAGAACAGAGAATAAGAATTTTAACCTATCAGAAATCATGTCTTGTGGAATACACACTATGTATAAGTTTTAAAAGTGGATTCACATGCAAGCATCAAGTGTCAAACAATTGAAGCAGCAACCGATCAACGGGGCAATTTTTACAATGGCGTAAAAAATATTTTTTACACCACTGCTCGTATCACCCAGCTAATTGGTTGCTGCTTCCGCTGCTTGACGCTTGCATGTGAATGCATTTTTAACGCTCGAACCGTCAGCATCTCAAAAAATGTGCTCAGCAATGATTATCATGTAAGTTTTGTATTTTATTTCTTTAATTTCATCCTTTTTATTTAATTTTTTACTATTTAGTAAATCTAGAAATTTGATTATCAGTTAGACTTAGCACATTTGAACGTGATACTGTGTGCATATTATTAATTCATGTTAATTTGTGTTTTGAATACTTATGGCGATTTATTTAGTTTTAAAGATACGAGAAAGTTTACGGGTTATCGCCGTATTTTTGTCCATTACTAATGCCAACATTTCGTGAACCTCGCCGTTTACTTCATCAGGGCGAGGAGCGCACTGATACTGAGCAGCTCCTCTGGGAAACTTATTTTATGTAAATGCCACGAAGAAAGACCATGGTGGAAGAATTATATGATGTGCTCAGTTTGTAAACGTCTCTCTCTAAAATTAGCGTTCTCTGTCGTTTCTCTGTTTCTCGGTTCGCAAGGCCTATAACTGTGAGGGTGCGATTACATGAAGCGCGGAAACGCGGAAAAGCGGAAGACAAAATTATCTAGATTTTACTAAATTTCCGCGTTTCCGCGCGTTTTGTTTCGTCAGTTTTGATCTCCTAATATTACATGGAGCACAATTTTCGCGGAAAAGCGGAACGGGATATTAGAAATTATTAATTTTTAACGATATTTATTGATTAAAATACTTGTATTCAATGCAAAAGCTAAAAAGATAAACATATTAATAAAAATTGTAATGAATTAAGTGAATACAATTTTTTTAAATGAATATAAAAGTGTATTTGTCACTATACCGTTCCGCTTTTCCGCGGAAATTGTGTTCCATGTAATATTAGGAGGTGAAAACAGGCGGAATAAAACGCACGGAAACTCCACGTGAACCAAACCATACCGGCGAAAAAAAATGGATCGGTTGAATGAAATGTTAATGGTCATGATCACATTAGTGATACAAGCACAAAATCAAACAAGAAGATATGCAGAGGCAACGATGCAAAAAGTGATACAATTGTTTTATATCTACAATTGCTTGAAACAATTGGATAAAAGACCAAAACGTAAAATGTGGGTAAGACCCATTTTTTCTGAACAACAAAGATTGTTACAAGGTGCTAGTAATAATCTAATCGTCGAGATGCAATTATTTGACAAAGAAAAATATTTCAACTATTTACGGATGTCACCAACAATGTTCAATGAATTATTGACAATTGTTGGACCTCGGATTGAAAAACAGAAAGTGTTCGCAATCCAATAAGTGCTGAAATTAGATTACATGTGACCCTACGATGGTTAGCTTCGGGTGATAGTATGACTTCACTATCCTACGCCTATCGCATTGCCCAATGTACACTTTCGCATATCATCCCGGAAACTTGTGAACAAATTTGGCTTGCCCTAAAAGATAGAGTTCTCATTAATGCTACGCAAAACAATTGGAGAAAAGTTGCTGACGACTTTGAAAGAATATGCCAATTTCCACACTGCATTGAAGCTATCGATGGGAAGCACGTGATTATTCAGGTAGATATATTAAATATTTATTTATATTTCTAGAATGAGTATTCTGTTATAATAATGCGTTCCAATTATAGGCACCACCTCGTAGTGGCTCATCTTATTACAATTACAAAGGGAGCCACAGCATAAACTTGCTTGCGATATGTGACGCTTTGAACCGATTTCTCGTCGTCAATATTGGAGCTCAGGGCCGACAAAGTGATGGAGGTGTCTTCGATAATAGTGCATTATCTCATTTATTTGAGACGCATTCACTCCATATCCCTCCATCCTCACGTATAAAGAATAGTGAATTTAAATTTCCATACGTTTTACTAGGAGATGAAGCTTTCCCTATCAGCACGTATATGATGAGACCGTATCCTCGAAGTGGCAAGTTGAACACCAGAAAAAAAATTTTCAATTATCGTCTCAGTCGTGGAAGAAGGACTATCGAATGTACCTTCGGGATTTTAGTTGCGCTATGGCGACTTTTCCGGCGACCTATTATTGCGTCTACATCCACTTGCGTGAAAGCTACACAAGCAACTGTTATTCTACATAATTTCATAATCGATCGAGAAGTTAACTTATCAGCACGTGAAAAGATGTACTCCATAATGCGCGATGAAGACCGTAATCTGTTGCATACTAGTACTGGTCTAATAGACATAAACAATAGCAATGTATCGCAAAGCCGAGAAGCATCGAAAATTCGAGATAATTTTGCTCACTACTTTGAATGCATCGATCCATTACCTTGGCAATTCAATAAAGTATTGAATAATGACTTTTAAGTAATATCGAGATCTACACTTTAACTTTAATTACTCGAATACAATTTTTCCGCGATTTTTTATATGATACTTGAAACAATCCATTCTCTCTCTCTCTCTCT
>NW_017299973.1:104936-108569 GCF_001594075.2 Trachymyrmex cornetzi
AAAAAAATTGTAAAAACATAATTCTTTAATGGAAAAAGAATGGTATTTTACAATACATTCTTACAAGTGAAACATAAAAATATGTTATAAAATACCAATTTTTTTTTCATACTATGAGAGAACATTAATCAATGAAAGTTTAATCTCTTGCTTTCTCTCACACTTTTACGAGAGTAAAATATTCTACGTAAAAATGTGTATTGGTCGCTCTGAAAAGAGCGGGTTATTTCTTATCGCTCTGAAAAGAGCGGATTTTACATTTTACAGCAGGTGCTCAAAGTGAGCACCATCCATCCTAACGCAAGCTCTCATTCGTTTTAATAAGTTTGCTTGGACGTTTTCCATAATATTTTCTTCGATGGCCCAAATAGCATGTTGTAATCTCGCATCTAAATCGTCGATATTCTCAGGAAGCGTTTTGTAAATTTGTTCCTTACAATATCCCCATAAAAAAAAGTCTAGAGGATTCAGATCCGGGGATCTTGCGGGCCAGCGTATTGGGCCATACCGTCCCATCCATCGTCTTGGGAACTGCTCATTCAAGTAATTTGTTACAATTCTAGCGTTGTGTGGTCCAGCACCGTCTTGTGAAAAACTATTTTGTTTCTGTAATCTTCCAATAACGGTACATCTTCTAAAAAATCTGGATGATTTTCTCTTAAAAGTTCCACGTATCTTTCGCCATTTAAGATGTCCGGAAGAACCACCGGTCCTAGGATTTCAGTTCCCATGATTCCAGCTCACAGATCTCTTCCAACGAATTAGAAAGCTCCTCGGTCGCGTGGCTGTGGGATTTTCGTCGCTCCACAAATGCATGTTGTGCGAATTGAAAATACCTTCTCGTGTGAATAGCGATTCATCGCTAAATATCACACGGGACGGGAATGTAGGATCTCGATCTGTTTCTCTTAGAAAATATTCGCAGAATGTTCTTCTTGCTCGGTAATCTTCCGATTGCAAATGTTGTGCGCGTGTGTAGTAGATGTTAATGACATGTAAGAAACGTAAACGTATTAAACGTTAAGCGTTAATAGTATTAGGCTTAATTAAAGTATTATTAATATTCGTAAACATAAAAGTACATTTTAAATTTCAACACTTAACTTTTAAGTTAAGCGTATTAAAATTTAATGTACTACAAACTTAAATTTCATTAATAGTTATTTCAATTACGATTAATTAAATGTCATTTATATCCGTAAATGAAAAGTATATTAAATTTCATTACACTTAATTTTTCTGTTAGTTTAAACTTAAATCTCATTAACATGTGCATTAATAGTCCTTTCAGTTACAGAGAAATTAAACTTTATTCACCAATGTACATTAAAAGTTAATGAAATTTAAGGTCATTTCTAACAGTGCAGACTTGGCTCCGTCCGATTACTACTTATTTGCATCGATGGGACACGTACTTGCTCAGCAGCGCTTCACTTCTTACGAAGATGTACGAAAATGGCTAGATGACTGGTTTGGCTCAAAGGAGCAACAATTTTTTTGGCGTGGCATCCACAAATTATCAGACAGGTGGGAAAAATGTATAGCTAGCGATAGGCAATACTTCGAATAAAATATTTTTTATCATTTTCATGCAATAAACGTGTATTTTCTATTAAAAAATTCCGGTTTCATATTTACATACCTGGTAGATGTAGAAACGCCTGCTGCGCAGCAAAATGTAATGGTGTAGCTAATAAGCTTACAGCTTCTAATAACACACAACACACACACACACACACAACGTTCACTAATCTAATCTAATTTTAAATTTAATATACAAAAGTGCTGGACTAAAGTATTGACACAGAGGATGTTATATTATAAAATAAAAATATTTTCAAATTTAAGATTTAATTCTCCGAAAATACTATTTTATATTAGTAATCGCATGCCAATACTTTCGTTCAGCACTGTATACGCAAGCATGTGCGCGAGACTGTGTATATGTACATGTGTATGGGCATGCATACATACTATAGAGACATACTGGAGATATATTGAAGACATACTTATACATCTCAGAATAACTACGGTATATCACTAGAAATTCCCTGCGAAAGTCTACGGGATGTGTCAATACTGATATAGTAGATTCTGAAGAAATACTACGTACATCACAGACGCGTCTCGAATATCTTGACGACGTATTCAATATATGTTTGCGATATCATTTTAACGTTGTCAGAACGTAGATGGCTGTCTGACTATTGTATCAAATTTAACTTCCCAGGTAGCACATGATATCATGCTAACATTCAATATTCATACTGAATGTACTGTGATTATACCGAATAAACCAGAAACGTTAATGTAACATCTCAGAAAAATATTATTTCTTGTATATTGTCAAGATATATCAAATATAATAACTAAATTCCGATTTTGATGCTGAATATACTGCTATCATATCGATTATACCCAAGACGTCTCTAAATTATTTTTGTGGTATATCTCGTGTACGTCTATCATATATTTTCAGAACAAACTCATAACATACACTTATAACCCAGAAAAGATCTTCTATTTGCTTCTTTTGTTTCATTTTCGGTACGTAGATGATATCGTTATGGCAGTTCCAAAAAATTTAGTTGACTTTACACTTGAGACTTTTAATTCGTTACATGACAGATTAAAATTTACCTTAGAATTTGGTGACAACAAAATAAATTTTTTGGATACTACTATTATTAATAATAATTTATTGAATTTGACTGGTATCGTCCCGAGTAGCACATATTGATTGACCAACGGTTGGTTTTTAATCGAAAGTGTTGGCAGTTGGGGACACAATGTTGGATCAATATTATTAAAATGCTACAAACCGATGAATCGTTATGCAGATTCCTTTTTTATTTATTTATACGAATTAAGAGGCATTGTTGTGTTTCTTCGTAAATGTTTACTGTTTTGAAATAGCTTGCAGCGGTATTTTTAACCATTTTAGCGTATACATTATTAATCGATTGACAACACAATACCAACCGTTTATTGAATGACGTTTAACTTAATGTTGGGCCAACCAGTCAATAATTTTTCTTAAGTATGTATAAACAGATATATATATCTTCGTATGAAAATAAATATAAATCGCAAATATATCAATTTTTATGTTTTTATCCATAATTATTTTCATCCATTGAAAAATTACGAATTTGATTAGTGAGGATATAAAAAAATAAGCAATATAGCATTTAAGGAGGTTGTAAGGAGAATGCAATTTGTTAAAAATTGCTTGAAATTTGGAGCATAGCTTTATCTACAAAGCATGCTTTTATGTAAATTTTTTCAGATTTTTTGATCAGCGCATTTTTCTGTAAATTAATAACAAAATTCTGGATTTTATAATAGACTATCTTTCTTTCTCTTATAGGAGACTCGATTCTATGTATCTGTTTTCAACAAATATTAATATTTGGAATGTTAAGAATCGAATAAATTTATGTTTAATATATAAAGTATAGCATATTAAAAATATATTTGAACATTAAAACAACTTTTACCACTCAGTTTATTAACAATAGTAAAAAATATAACCAAAGATGCGATACTTCTGCCATTGCAACTGTTTGATGGAGAAAATGTGGCAACGTTGTTTCATCATCGCGAATCAAAAATATTCTATCAGTTGAGTAG
>NW_017299973.1:108740-115853 GCF_001594075.2 Trachymyrmex cornetzi
TTACCAACTTCGATTTTTCAGTTTTACATCGTTGCCAAATCATTTCTTGAGCTAAAAATATATATTGTTCTAAAAAATATATGTTTATCTTTAAAACTTGTACACAAATAAACACTAATATTTGTTGCATTTTAATTGCATTATAATCCATATTTCTTTAAATTTTAGCTATTTATTTTTTCAAATTTTAATGTTGGCTACACTCCATATTTCTTTTGTATTAAAGCATTCCCCTCTCACTGCCCGCCTCAGCCTTATAATCTCCTTAATTATAGGTTAAGTAGCATACTTCATCGGCGCAGTATTGGCCCAACGTATTGCCAATGAATTGTGTTATTTATAGAGTTATAATGTTAAAGATTAAAAAAATATGATTCAATAAAAGCTCTCGTATAAAGCTATACATTACCAAAGAAAAAATCATGAAAACAATTTTTTTATAAATATACTTTTTCAGATTATTGGTAATACTAATATATTTCGAAGTGAACATATGAATATACTCGTATATAGATGTTGATTAATATAGTGCAACGGTGATAGTTTCGGCGATCTTCGTCTTTATCGGTTTGTCCTTCTTGCCTTCGGTGGAAGCGAGACGGACAGAACAAATGGAGGGGGAATAACGTCGGCGAGCCCGGGCCCCGGGCTGCCCGGGGCCAAATCCCATCTCTGCATCGCAACCGCCATTGCATTTAGTAAACTTAGTACGCGTTATAACGTTTTACCTGTGCTTGTATAAGCATATTATTATTGCATAGTATTGCAGCGTGTAGATATTGCGTGATATTGCGTGATATTACATGCATGGTGTGTTTCAAAATTGAGATAAAGATCCTATTAGCACGTGCCACGTAAGATTGCATGTATTACGTTTCGGACCATTAAGGCTGCGGTCCACTTAGCGCTTCAAACGCTACAGAGCATTTGTAGCACTGATATGACTGGTCCATTTGATGCTTCAGAACGCTTCCAGCAACTCTGATTACGTCATCAATACGTCATCGTTTTTGCTCCCACTTCACTTCAACTGCCTCACCTCGGGAGGTGGGTTGGCTGGAGCGTTCACGTAGCAATTGTATCATTCGAAATAGTAATGGACCAATCAGTGCGTAGCGTTTGGAGCATAACGTTCAAAGCATTTGGAAGAAGTAAGTGGACCGCAGCCAAAGACTACACACGTTCTCTTGTTCGGATTGCAAGTAAGTAGCATTTTTATCTTTTTATGTAAAAACATTTATTGTTTCTTTTTTTTTTGATCAATTTTTTATATTTATTAATAACTGATTTTAATTACTGGCTTATAAAATTGCTCATACAAAACGATTCAATGTTTTTGTTCTAAATATATGGCTTTACATTATTTATTAATAATATTTATAAGTTCTTCGTTGCTTTGAAAATTTCTAATCGATGTAAATCATTATTATAAATATATTGAGTATGGGAATAAGTTTTCGCCCATTGTAGAAAGATGTCGTTAGTAGCATTGCTTGTGTGTTTGATAGAACGGCAACACATGTGTTTGAAAGGTTTGTGTTCAAACTTTTGAGCCCAATAGTTGGCATTCGTTCGAAGCGTAAAAAAGAGTAACTTTTTTGTGTTGAAGATGTCGGAATTTATTCCAAAAAAGCAACATTTACGGGAAGTTTTACGCCATTATTTTATTTTAAAGAAAAGTGCTGCAGAATCGCATCGTTTGCTCGTAGATGTTTACGGTGAGCATGCTCCATCGAAAACCAGTTGTAAAGAATGGTTTTGGCGATTCAACAGTGGTGATTTTGACGTGCTTGACAAAGAACGTGAAGGTGCACCGAAAAAATTTGAAGATGCAGAATTGCAAGCATTACTCGAAGAAGATTCATGTTTATCGCTCGATAGGTTGTCAAAAGAGTTAAATGTTGATAGATCCACTGTTGGAAAACGTCTACACGCAATGGGAATGGTGCAAAAAGAAGGAAATTGGGCGCCATACAAATTGAAAGAGAGAGACATGGAAAGACATTTGGTCATCTGCGAGATGCTTCGTCAACGACAACAAAGGATGGGTTTTCTACATCGTATCGTAACTGGCGATGAAAAATGGATCTACTACGATAACCCTAAACGCTTGAAAGCATGGGTGATGCCAGGTGAACCAGGTCCATCAACGCCAAAACGAAATATCCATGCTTCGAAGATTATATTGAGCATCTTGTGGGATCAGAGAGGTGTTATATATTATTAGTTGCTCAAACCGTCCGAAACCATCACTGGCGATCGTTATCGATTACAACTGATACGTTTAAACCAAGCTTTGAAAGAAAAACGACCAGAATGGGACAATAGGCACAACAATTTGATTCTGTTACATGACAACGCTAGGCCACACGTTGCAAAACCGGTCAAGAAATACTTGGAAGGAGTAAAGTGAGAAATTCTGCCCCACCCGCCGTATTCACCGGACATTGCTCCTTCAGATTTCCATTTGTTCCGATCCATGCAGTCGGCCCTTTCTGGAGAACGATTCAATTCTTATGAAGATATCAAAAAATGGCTTGATGAATGGATCGCTTCAAAAGAATCAGATTTTTTCATTCGAGTAATCCGTTTATTATCGGAAAAGTGGGAGAAAGTTGTCGCTTCCGAAGGAGCATACTTTGAATAAACTCACTTATATAGATTTGTTTAAATAAACACATCTTTTTTTTTCAAAAAGGGCGGAAAGTTATTCCAAATATTATATATCAGAATTTGAATATGATGCATGTTTATAATTAATATACACTTAATTTTTATTATGTTTTACTGTAGAAATAAAAATGGCACAGAGAGCTCGGAAATATAGAGAAATTAAAAAAAGAGACAAAACCTTTATGAAATAATTAGTGAAGGACGATAACGAAAGAATAAAAATTTCAATGAAATCATACTCGAAAGATGTTATTTGCCAAAGAAATAACATCAACGATGGCTGTCAATTAATTAAAAATATTAATGAAAATATAGATAATAATAATTATTATTTACATGAAGACAATATAAATAATTTAGAAACTAGTGATTTTGATATCATTAACTCTGATGATTTAAATAGTAATTTTGATAATGAGTCTGTATCTTCTTCAAATGACAATATGTCACAGAGTAACAGTTATACATCTATAAAAAGTGAAATACAAAAATAGTACATAGAAGAAAATATTAAACATTCATCGATAAACAAATTATTAAAAATTCTGAAAGTGCATACAAATATTGAAAACCTTCCTAGAGATACACGTACTCTATTACAAACAAATAGATCAACACTTGTAAGAAAATTAGGCAGTGGTTATTTGCATTATATCGGCATCACACCTAATTTACAAATAAAGCATAAATATTATGGCACTATTCAGATAACTTTCAATGTTGATGGAATACCTATATTTAAAAGTTCCTCAAAGCAATTTTGGACAATACTTTGCTATGCTATTGATGAACGATATCAGTATGAACCATTTTTAGTTTCTTTGTTTCTTGGTGAAAGTAAACCAGAATCAATCACCGAATATTTTAAAGAATTTGTATCAGAACTAAAGGAACTATGTGAAAATGGAATTTTCCATGACAACAGTAAAATAAAATTTGAAGTTGTAATCAGAGATTTTATCTGTGACACTCCAGCACGTTGTATGATCAAATATTGTAAATTATTTAATGCATATTCAGGATGTGATCGATGTGAACAAGAAGGTGTATATATAAATTATAGAATGACATTTCCATTACAAGATGCACCATTACGTACTGATGAAAATTTTGCTTTAATGTCAGATCCAGATCACCATAAGTCAATATCTCCTTTGTTAGAATTAAATATCGGATTAGTTTCCAAATTCCCCCTTTGGATTACATGCACTTGGTTAATCTTGGGGTCATGCGTATAAGATTCTAATTATGTTATTAAAAGGAGATCTAAATGTTAGGTTATCATCCAATTCTATTCAATCCATCTGCAATGAATTAATTGCTCAAAGAATGCATTTTCCTGTTGAATTTCAAAGGAAACCACATAGTCTGAAAGAAATTGCATACTGGGAAGCATCAGAATTTCGACAGTTTCTATTATATTCTGGAATAGTTGTTTTAAAAAACAATGTTCCTTCTGCAATTTATAAACATTTTTTGTTACTGCATGTAGCTTCTACTATCTTATGTAGTACAAGTCTAATTACATATTATTTAGATTTTGCTTCCGAATTGTTGAGATCTTTTGTTAATCACTGGCCTAAATTATATGGTAATGGCGCAGTTGTTTATAATGTTCATTGTTTAACTCATTTAACAATTGATGCAAAAAATATGGCGTCCTTGACACATTTAGTGCTTTCCCTTTTGAGTCTTACCTTTTTCAATTGAAAAAACTTTTAAGGACTTCTAATCAACCATTGCAGCAAATAATACAAAGATTGTCAGAGAGTTCACATGTATTAGTTAAAGAAAACAAAAAACCATTAAATGATTACGTAAAAGATAAAGAATTTCGGTATCATATTATATTAAATTTAAATTACTCAGATGGGTCTTTGATTGATTTCCCTTGTAATGTACCACAATTCAGAATAGTAAAAAGTATTGCCTTTACTTTATCAACATTTCCCGGGAATAATTGCGTCACCATGAAAGACAATAATATTGTAGTAATCCACAATTTTGTAAAATTGAATAAGGATGTATATATTATTGGATTAAAATATCTAAAAAAAGAGGATATGTATAATTATCCGTGTTCTTCATCACTTTTAAAAATATTTAAAGTTTCATCACTATCTAGGCAATATGAAGTTTGGAATATTAATTCTGTTTCATGTAAAAATGTTCTTTTGAAAAAATCTCTTTTTTATGTGTCTCCCTCTTGTGCACATACAATGACAAAAAAATAAAGGTACATTTAAAGATTAAATTTTTCGATGTATATGCAATAGTTACGTAACATTTTATATTTTGTTTTTATTTATAGGTAAACATGTTTTCTGTAGTAGATTTTCCTGACGAAGAAGCTTGTGAAGTCATACCAACTTCTTGGTTGACTGATGGAAATCAGAAAACATTTTATCCTGAATATAAAGCAACTCGATTTTGGAAAGCAGTCACAACTTTCGAAACACCAAAACCACATTGGAAAACACATTCATGTTGAATTTTGTATCAAACAGGTAGACATATTTTTAGATAAATTTTTAATATTAACATGTTGATATATTTCTAAAATTTAAATTTGATTTTTAATTTCTTATCACAAGAATTGAAAGTTTAGTTTAATATAAAATTGATTAATAAAATTTACAGATATTTTAATAAAAGCTAAATCAAAAAGAGATCAATATCAGTATTTAGATACCGATGGAATTCAAACAGGCACAGATGTAACCGAAAACCAAACAAGTAAAAGAAAACGCTTTCCAAATCAGCCTTGTACATCAAAATCTCTATCAGAAATATTATCTGATGAAACATCTTCATCCAGTGAAAATGATGATGACAACACGGATAGAAATGGGAATTATACTTCAAAGAACAAGTGTCGATATAAAAAAAAAGCAAACAATTACCAGAACCGAGATCTATCGATTACTTACTGACTTCTAAAAACAATATTGAAAGTAAATTATATGAAAGAAACGTTTTTATGTTTTTAATAAATTATAGAATTTTTTTGATGGCCTTCTCTAACTTATGTATATAGATATCAATGAAGATATGAGATCATATTCTTCTGCATCATTGACAAGAGTAGCAACAGTGTCATAACCGCGAGCAATTACAGGTTTATCTGAAGGTAAAATAAGTTTTTACTATTGTTCATGAGAAAACCATATTTTTTAATATTAACTAATTAACTAATACTAACTAATAAATTAACATTAAAATGTAGATAATAAAATATGCTTTTAGGTCAATTCATGAAATGTATTACTAATTTTGAAAGTATTAAGTACGATATATTAACAGTATTAAAAAAGACATCAAATGTATAAAAAACCGACTGTTAAATAACAACATTACCGAAGAAAAGTTACCTGAAGAAACAGAGGCTCTCGTACCTGCTTTATCACTAAGGAATCTTTCAATTTTTAATGAACTTTTGAAACAAAAATCTATCTTTACATTTTATATAAGCAATTGTATGGCAATGTTTGTTGTTCTTTCTGAAAATTGTAAAAATCTTTTTTTTTTCCAAAGTGTTCGCATTTCGTTTTAAGAAAATCGAAAACTCTTCCAATATTTATGACTACGTTTAAACTTGTCCAAAATATTTAAGATTATTTAATTTTTATTCGTAGGAAAATTATTTCCGTCGCCTTGGAGGAACTTCGAAAGCAGATCGCACACGGAGGATTCTCAAACGGATAATTCATAATCAATTAGCACAAAAATTAAATTGGGCAGGAAGAGGAATAAAAACAAGTATTAAAACTTTTGATGCCGTATGCGAACTCATTCTTAGTAAGCCTACAAGTGATTCTTCTAAATAATTATGCAATTTTTATATTGTATAATTAAATACCTTCTCATATTTTATAGGATCCGCAACTATTAACAAAGAATCCTCTCATAAGATAACCGAAGAAACAATTAAATGTTAGTTACGTTTTGCAACAGATCGAGATGGTGATAGAAAGAGGAGGGAAACTATAAATGATGAGATTGAGGAAGAGAGAGGGACAGAAGAATCACAATCGGAAGATAAATAAGTGCAATGCATGAATTAAGAATTACATTTTCTTTTTATTTTTTCTTTTCATAGAAAATTATTTTTTATTTTCGGTGTGCCACAAAAATATCATGGAAAATAACGGCTTTTTACAGATATTAAATTACTTTATGAATTCATTACATTTTAATTTACTTTTCAAATATCATGACTATGATTACTTATTAAGTACTTAACTTTTTTTCTTCTCGATAAAAATGATACATTTTACTCAGGGACGGGAAGTAACTCGTTACTTGTAACGAAGTTACAGTTAGAGTTACTTTTTTTCAGTAACTGTAACTTAACTTCGTTACTTTCTTTCCATCTGTAACTATAACTTAACTTAGTTACATCTTTTAAGTAACTAATTTAATAGTTACTTTCATAGTTAT
>NW_017299973.1:116267-118423 GCF_001594075.2 Trachymyrmex cornetzi
AATTCCGATGAAAAAAGTAACTTAAAAGTAACTTAAAGTTACTTTTTCAGTAACTGTAACTGTAACGAATTACTTTTCAGAGTCAATAACTTGTAACTGTAATTAATTACTTTTTGAAACAGAAAAACTGTAACTGTAATTAATTACTTTTACAAAGTAACTTTCCCATCCCTGATTTTACTGCTACTTATTATTTTGTACAATGTAGTACATTTATTTTGTGGTATTATTATACTTACTGTTAGGAATATAAATATTGCTAGTCAGTAATATATCAATTGCATTTGTGACTGATATTAGTTTTTTTGAGATTATTTATGACTGTGCAATTGTAAGTTCCTGCCAAACTTAGAAAGTGATAAATTTTATTTACAAAAGTAAATACTGACTTTAACATATTATGTAATAACATTTTATATAAATAACTTTATAATTTTATAACAATTTTATAACAAATTATTATCACAATAATAAATTATATCACGTTCTGATTTATTGCGTCTTACTATACACCGTTTATATTAAAATAAAAACATTTGATTGTGTACTATTTATTTTATTGCATATATGTATGATAAAAAGAACTTGTGTATCCAAATTTTTTAGATATAATTCTGTTTTCATAATAGAATTATGCAAAGCATAAATTTAGCCTTTACTTTGATTTATTTGCATTACACTACATTTAATATCGTTAATTTTTTATCAATTAATGTATGTATGATATATTTATATATATAAAATATTAGAAATAAGAAAATAGGAAAAATAAACATAAAAACGTAACGCATAATGAATTTAAATAAGATATATAAGACATAGAAATACATTATATGTTATTTGTATTTATGTTTAATTTCTATTCCTAATTTTTATTTCTAATATTTAATATTCGTTTCTGTTCCTGATATTTGTTCCATTGTATGCAGGACTTATACTGAGTAATGTCTCATAATTGCCATGCATACAATACGTTTATAGTGGTAAAATAGAGTAAAAATCCTAATGAAAATATCGAAGCCACAATAATTTTTGAATTATAATTGATCAAAGATATCCAATAGTATCAAGTAGACAAGTATATAGAGTCCGCGCGCTCAGACCCATAGTAATTAACTATATTACGGACCTGAGCGCGCGGACTTTATTGCATGATCCATACTTGGTTATTTTGATCAATTATAATTAAAAAACTATTGTGACTTCGACATTTTCTTTAAGATTTTTACTCTATTTTACTTCTATAATACAATATGAAAGTATTGTATATATGCATGGCGATTGTGAGACATCCTATATAATACAACGTTGATCTGTTATCATTTGGAAACATTGGGTCAATGTCTAAAATTTAGACAATCGACATATGCCCAACATTGGGTCAATGTTTTCATGCTCTCAGATTATTTTTCACTTTATTGGTATAATATTGGTTAAATGTAATATCCAACATTTCACCAACCGTTGGCTACCGGTAAACCAGCGTGACTCCGCCAACATCGGTCCATTGTCATTTTCAAACGTCGGACCAACACAGTGAACATTGGGCAACATAGATCCAATATAGGGGAGACCGAGGTGAGTTGAAACAAAGGTAAGTTGAAACAACGTTAATATCTCGAAAGCAATAGTCGATAATCGGGCAACAGTACAATTTTAATACACGTAAGATAAAGATTAGTTTGTCGGCTTATGTTGATGACGTGTAGTAAGCGTGTCGTCTCTATGACGTTCGTGGCATCAAATTAAGCTAAAGTAAGTGTTTTCGCAATATTCTTTGGAATATAGTATCTCTTTTGTTTATGCATTACCGGGGTTTTACCTTCGATATTCTTGTAGCTTAGTAATTTAAGTTTTTTATTTGAGGTTAGTTTTGTTTATATTTATTAGTTTTGTAGGAAATATTTGTAGTGAAGCTTTGATCAAATTTATATGATCGAGGTAGGTTGACACACCTTGTTTCAACTTACCTCGATTCTTACACGGAAAGAATGTTCTTTATCCAGGAAATATGATATAATATAGTTATGGTACAATATAATAATAATAATAATAGTATATCCTGGGAGGCAGCCCCTAATTGGGGCCCACCAACGACACGCAGACCAAGTCCATTGTGTCTTCCCAGCCGTACTAACCCCAGGTCAGCTCAAACC
>NW_017299973.1:119765-121118 GCF_001594075.2 Trachymyrmex cornetzi
GCAACTTCCAATTCAGTCTTTTATCCAAGATAACTCCTAGATACTTGACTGACGTCTCAGGAGTCAATCTGACCCCTTCTAAAACAGGCCCCTCTACGGAGCCCATTTTGTATTTGTGGGTGAAGATTACCAGACTTGTCTTATTCGGATTAACCGATAGACCCGTCCTCTTACACCATTCTTCCACTACCCCCAGAGCCCCTTGTGTGAGCTCAAGGAGCGTTTCCAGGAAAGGGCCTCCTATCAGGATCGCCAAATCATCAGCATATCCGATAGCCTTGAAGCCCTTATCATTAAGCTCTTAAAGCAGCCTATCTGCTACCAAGCACCATAGGAGTGGCGAGAGGACCCCCCCTTGGGGGCACCCCCTCCCCACCCATCCTTCAACACTTACGTTCCTAGTGATGTCGTCACTTGACGTCCAAGCATTCCTTGGATCCACTTCACCAGTTTCACCGGAACGCCCCGCCTTGCCGCCTCAGCACATACAACTTCATGTGGGGTGTTATTGAAGGCCCCTTCAATATCCAAGAAGGTGCCTATCAAAAAGCCCCCTTGCTGAAGCTGCTTCTCAATCCTATGGACGACCGTGTGGAGAGCCGATATGCTCGAGTGGCCAGCCCGGGAGGCGTGCTGCTCTGCATGCAACGGATACCGAGCCAGCACACAATCCCTAATGTAAACATCGACCAGCTTTTCCAATATCTTAAGAAAGAACGAGGTCAAGCTGATCGGTCTGAAGTCCTTCGCCGTGACGTACTCCGCTCGCCCCACCTTGGGGATGAAGACGACTCTCGCCTTCCTCCACGCTTGGGGGGTATACCCGAGGACCAGACATGCTCTCAGCACCTTTGTAAGGGGCCCAACAACCTGCTCCAGCCCTCTCTGAAGGAGAGCCGGGAACACCTGATCGGGCCCCGCCGACTTAAAAGGTCGGAAAGAGCCAATCGCCCATCTGACCCTGGTTGGCCTCACAATTTCGGCCGCTAGTTTCCAATCGCTGGCACGTGCCCTGAAGGGGCCCATGTCAGCCTCTTCGCACCTATCCACATCCCTCCGGAAACCAGGAAAACTAGTTTCCAGAAGATGCGCCAGGCATTTCTCTCCAGATACCATGGTGCCGTCCGGCATTCGGACCGCTTCCAACGCTGCCTCCGGGTTCTTGGATAGAAATCTGCAAAGCCTGGTGGTGGCTGGCATGCCCTCCACCGACTCGCAGAAGTCCCTCCAGCTCTTCCTCTTCGCCTCCACCACAGAGTCTCTGTACTCCTTCTGGGATCTCTTGTAAAGATCCCAGTCAGAGGGTCGGCCCGTGTTCCTCGCCTTGTTCCAGGCCCTCCGAGCCTTGACCCT
>NW_017299973.1:122920-123216 GCF_001594075.2 Trachymyrmex cornetzi
GGAGCTTGCCCTTCAGGAGCCTTCTCCTTGTCCCTCTTTGCCCTTCTCTTCTGGGCCCCGCTACGGTTCCTCTTATGTGGTGCCCGCACATCACCCGCATCACTCCCGTTTCTTTCCGAGCCCGAAGGGGTCCGTTCCAAAACAGGAGTCATTTCTACCTCTGCTGCGACCACCTCGCTTTCCAAGCCCTTGCAGGCCTGTACTTGCGGCGCGATCGCAGCAGCTCCCTCCGAGTGCCCTTTCGAGCCCTCGGTTACTTCTTGTATGTTTAAGTTTTTAAAATTTTCCATGCAAGT
>NW_017299973.1:128391-129392 GCF_001594075.2 Trachymyrmex cornetzi
GAAACGCGCGCGAAAAACGATTTCGAAAAAAATTTGTATAAACTAATGAACAACGCGGTTTTCGGCAAGACTATGGAGAATGTGCGCAATCACGTCGACGTAAAATTGATAACAAAATGGGATGGACTATACGGCGCGGAGGCAATGATCGCGAAACCGAATTTCCTCAGTCGTAGCGTCTTTGCGGAGAATCTAATCGCCGTCGAACTGCGCAAACTCGAGGTGAAGTTCATACGTGGGCATGTGTATACTCGACATATCGAAAGTCTGCTTGTACGAATTTCACCACGAGTATATGTTACCACTGTTTCGCGACAAATGGAAAATTATGTACACCGACACAGACAGTCTTATATACCGCGTCGAATGCGAGGACGTTTACGAGACTATGAAACGCGATATCGCTAGATTCGACACGAGCGATTATCCGACAGATAACGCGTACGGTATGCCTCTCGCGAACAAAAAGGTACCAGGTCTGATGAAGGACGAAAATAATGGTGTGATAATGACCGAATTCGTTGGTCTCAGAGCGAAGATGTGCGCAATGAGGGTGGATGGTAAAAAGGACACTAAAAAAGCGAAAGGCGTAAAGAGTAACGTCGTAGCGCGAACGATAACGTTCGACGATTACACGCGGTGTTTGAACGAAGAGATTGAAATGACTCGTCGTCAATCGTGTATAAGATCTAAACTACACGAGGTATACACGATATCCGAATCGAAAATCGCTCTGAGTCCATATGATGACAAACGATACGTCGTACCGGACTCGACGGAAACGTTACCGTGGGGACATTGGCGGATACCTTTGTAATTTATATGTATCAACATTTACATTACTATTATGTTTTTTTAAATTTTTTTTTTATATTTCCATACACTGAATATGTATTACTATTTTGCTTTATGTATTACTATTTTGCTTTATGTATTACAATTTTCTTATGTATTACAATTTTCTTATGTATTACTCTAATTTGTATTTTGCGTATGTTTTT
>NW_017299973.1:129966-134604 GCF_001594075.2 Trachymyrmex cornetzi
TCTAGTGTGTAAGCGAGTGAGTGAGTGAGAGACTGAGATAGATTGAGATAGATGAACGTCTGTACATACAGACCACACATGGGCTGCGTTCGGGGAGCGCACTATCAACGCTATTTGTGTCATATTATCCTTGTTTCACGTTTAATTGATGATGAAGATAGAATGACACAAATAGTGCTAATATCGTCTCTCCAAACCCATCCATGCTTTATAATCTTAATATTAAATATTTACTTTTTTTTGCGATTATTATCTAAAAAAATTGTAACATTGTTTCATTCTTAAACCACACTTTATTATAATGTTATAAAAATATGTACATCAATATATGTATATATATATATATATATATATGTATATTGACCGTAATAGTATACTATATGTTAAATTGTTTTTCCAGAAGACACTGCAACAAAGATATATATTGAAATTATATTTAGTACATACTGTAATAATTTGTGCAAATTGTTTATAAATTATAATTTTTGTTTTACCTGTCTTCCTACGATATTTTAATGACATCATGTATACACGGCGATACATAAATATGTTGCTTGAGTCAACTTTTATTTGCCTGTGTGTTCAAGATTTTATTTATTATATTACACCATTCTAAAATAAAATAATGTGCAAGCGTATCAAGTACAATATTTTGTACGTCAGTACAGTGGAAATTTACTGTAAATAATGTCTCTTGACTTATTGTTTTTATAAATTTCTGTTTGACGTTTGTTTCATGAAAAAAATAAGAGTGCTCTTCAGCAAATTCGATAACACATTCGAGTATTTGTATTGTTTCTTCGTCTTCTAATATTGCATTACATTGGGCGCAGTTAATTAAATTTTTCATCTTCTTTTTAACATTATTCACTATCTTATTTGTATCTATATACAGGCTGTTGGCAACATCTGATATGTCTGAAATAGCCGTTGTTTCGCATTCAACAACCGTTTCATTTTCTTCTGCACATTCAATTTCTTCTGTACGCATTATGGATAGTAAAGGTAAAAAGCTTTCTTCGTCTTCTTTACAATTTGCTGATAAAGAATGTTTTGACGTTATATTACAAGTTAATAGTGCTTTGAATGCTGTATTAAATAAGTATGGCGTAGGATTATTGTTTTGATGTCCGTGTCTTCTAATTCCACTGAAAAAATTTTCTACATGATCTTGATTACAGTATTTCAAATCGAGTGAAGTAAATCCGCATGTCTGAAGCATTTTCCATAAACACATTACACCTTTTATTGTTCGTCTCCAATTAATTAAGCACTTTGGTTTATTTCTCTTCAAAGACTTGTAACTCTTTTTCTCGACAAATTCCATCTTATTTAGTTTATGTAATGCTTCTTGCCAAAACTTCAAATGTCCGCTATTTTGTGTGATAATACTACTGAGTCCTTGCTTACTATTTCCATTGAAGGAATCGAATAAGTCATCAAAAAAGTATAATGCCTCTTTTGTTGCAGCGGAATTTTTAGACAAAGCCATTGATGCATTACTTGTTTGTACGATACCTATAATAAAACGCTTTAGGAACGCATATTGTATATTTTACGAAATATAGTATTCTATTTATATATAACATAATTTTACCATCTGTATCTAAAGAAAGTATCATATCAATAAAATCCGCTACAGTATGGCTTAAAACTTGTACCGCAAATTTTACTTTCATTTTTAGAATCAAGGGAGGAAAAATATGACTATCTGTTAATTTCCTCATCCTGCGTCGATCTTGAAAACACTTTCGATCAACTTCGTAAGCAGTTATAATGTGATCCCAAGAGGCACATTGACTTTCACGTTCTGACAGTCTTGCATCTTTATTCAAAAATAAATCTTTATTTAACAAATTATTCCGTACACCTTTTTGAAGATGCACATAATCATATAAAGGTACAATATATTCTCCTCCGACATAAAATGTATCTTCTATCGGAATTTCTAAAAAAAAATTTAATAAATAATATTGTATAGTATGTATTATAATTAATAAAGTTTATGAATGTTGTGTGTGTGTGTGTGTGTGTGTGTGTGTGTGTGTGTGTGTGTGTGTGTAACGCGTACATGTACGCACGTACTTACTGTTCTGTTTGAAATGTTGTGCATGTGTTTGTTGTATTAATGAGTTAATTACCGCAATGTTAGGCCCTTCCTGGTCACAAACTGTAGCTTTCGGTCTAAAACCACATTTTTGCAGATTAATTAACCATTCCTTTACACATCTTGAAAGTTAGATAGATGAGGTTGCGCTATTACAAAAACCATAACCAATAGGCATTTTCTGACCAGATGATAAACATCTTATATAAAATACAATGGCATGATCTGCATATCTTCTTGTTCGCGTCATTCCCCAATCTTCAAATCCAATGATTTTGTCGTTTTTAACGTCATATGTAAGAGCGGGTTTAATAGCCATCTCATCCCAAGCAAGTATGATATTTAAATCTTTTACATCCATCTTATTAGCATTTAATGTAAGATATTGTAAAATAATATTATTGCACCCAGGAATAATAGGAATGCGATTTAATTGTGTATTCAAAGTGGTAAAGGAAGGACATAATAGGAATTCGGATATGAACTTGTAACAACAACGGGATCTACGATAAACGCTCAAGCAAAACATTTTATCCTCTTTTGTATATCGCCTTGCCTATATAAAAATAATTGTATAAATGTATATAAAGCATTAAATATAAATATATGTATAATAAATATATATAATATGGAAATAATGTTTAAAAAAATATAAACATACAAAATATTGTCAAAATAAGAAAACTAAATTATATGCTGTTTTGTAACATGATAAATGCATACTACATGATACTATATCTCATCAATAATATTATATTATATTATTATTCAAACACATAAGTCGATCAATTTTATGATTCAAATTTCAATATAAATTTTATATTCAAAATGTATAAGCACGCAATATTTAAATTATACTGATATATAATACAATATTTGTGTATATAATGTAATTTATGTACATGTGACACATGTGTATATATAACTTTATATAAATATGTACATATAAATGCATGTAACAGTATTGAATGAACAAATACTAAATATAACATAATTGAAGCTTGAGTAAAGCAATTATTATTGGAATTTAAGGTAAAAGGAATAGTGATTATGTTACCTGTGGTGAGACATCATTATTTCTTATCATCATATTGATAAAGTTTTCTCTTATTTTTGTAGTTCTATTCTTTTGGTCTTTATACTTTCTCCTATTTAGTATTATTTTCTTCGTTTTGTTTTTTAGTTTCATTCTCTCTTTATAGTTCTTTTCATGCGTCTCTTTTGTGCTTGCAATTTTCTATTATTGTCATAAAGTATTTGTGCTGTTGGAGACAACCTCATCCTCCGTGTTATTTTTGTCGGATTAGAACTTCTTGCTTGTGAATTTTGGTTAGTTTTACAAAGTTCGATACCTTGTTTTAGTTTTTGTATTTGATTATGATGTTGTATTTGCATTTGAGACAATTTGTCTATACTTGCTTGGAACTGCATGAAATTTTTCTGTTGAGAAAATCTTTCTAATTGCAGTAATCTCTGTGCAGTAATCTCATGCTGCTTCTCTTGTTGTTCAGATAAGTTTTCAATATCTATTTGCACCTGAGCGGCATTCTGTTGCTGTTTTTCTTGTTGTTCAGATAAGTTTTCCATATCTATTTGCATCTGAGCGACATTCTCTTGCTGTTTTTCTTGTTGTTCAGATAAGTATTCTATATCTATTTGCATCTGAGCGACATTCTCTTGCTGTTTTTCTTGTTGTTCAGATAAGTTTTCTATATCTATTTGCATCTGAGCGACATTCTCTTGCTGTTTCTCTGGTTCAGATAATCTTACGTTCATTTGCATCTGTGCGACATTCCATTGTAAGTCAGTAATTGTTTCCTGATGTTGCAATACGTTTTGTTCCTGACTTTTTGTAATATTGTTTATTTGTATTGTGCATGTATCTGTTGTCATAAAGAGAACAGCAGTCCGAATTAATCTTCGAAGCTTAGGACTGCCAGTATAATCATTTTCCTTAAAATGTTTATAACACACTCGTAGTTTATTAATTTCATTTTCTTTGTAAGGTTTCAAAATTAAACTTTTCATCCATTTTTCACGTATCTTTGTATTTATAGGAAAAGTATGAGATGGCATAATACCCGTCGATGTACAGTTGAATACACTACACGCTCTTACCATTTTATTTATAATGGCTCAGTCAGGCTCAGTCACTTTTCTTCTTTTTCTCTGTATTATAATATCAAAAGTGATTCCAGCTGATTCCGGCTAATAACGGTATGAAAACCTAGAAAATACAAAATCCAAATAAATACAGAAATACAGAAATGCAAAGATAAAATGAGAATCAATTTTTTCACTGCACCGAAAGCTTTAAAATTCGAAGATGCACCAGCAGAAGCTACAAAATTCGAGAATCCACTTACCTTGATTCACGTGTTTGGTTAACCTCGCACTTGCTCGTATTCACTCGTATTTTCATTACTGCTGATTACTGCTCGTGACTGCTCGTCACTGCTCATTGCGTCATACATTTTTAATATGGCGGATCACTCACACTACGAAGTTTAGTTCCGTCCGTGAGCCCTGTC
>NW_017299973.1:137253-138727 GCF_001594075.2 Trachymyrmex cornetzi
GGCGAAAAGTCGCAGCGGCTCGATAAGAGGTTTAAAATGTCTATCCAACGCGATGTCCTCCTCGATTCTACCGGTCTTCAGAGCGCGATGTTTCTTGCGCTCGCCTTCTCGATCTCCCTCGCGATTTTTTCACGCTCGGGCACATCTGCCATGTTTGTCCGTGGTTAAGTATCGACAACGACTGGTCGCGTTACGGTATCGCGAACTCGTTAAATCCTTTTCTGTATCGTCCATTTGTGAGCGCACTGTCTTTGTCTATCACTGCGAATCCATATTTTTGTTGCCAACAGTCGCGGTACAACGCGCAAAATTCGTCGTACGATTCGATGTCGGTATTCACATGATCGTTGTAAACGTGTTTCAAGTTGGTACCGTCCTGTTTGAACAGGATCAGGAGGTTCGCGTTGTCGCGTATCAGATGTTTAGGTATCCTCGCGTACGTCTGACAGAGATAGAAGCAGTCGACGTTCGCGTGGCGACCCATTGAAAAGTATTCTCTCACCGCATCCTGCTTGTCGCATGCCACGTCATCAACGATAAAAATAGAATTTGGACGCGCCTCGCTCGGTGGAACGACGTCGCTGTTGTTGGAGAACGTAAAATAGCCGATTTCGTCGATAGACGTAAACAAATTTTCGAGATATCGATATTTTGGCTGTTGCAACGATTTCGAGTAGACGTACACGTTCTCGAAACGTACGCCGTTCGGACTCTCGAGTAAGCTTATGAGAACGTTGGTTTTACCGCAATTCGACGGACCGCAAATGATCGCGCGTATAGTACTCGGTAGCATTTCGCCGTGCTTGCGCTTCTCCGCGCCGCCTCTCGTCATTCGCGATTTCGCGTCGCAGTTCGTGACGCGTATCACCAGCGGTTGCAGCACGAATTTCATGCTCGCACTACGAGCTGTGCGCTCTCGACCGCCTATTTAAAGGCGCGTGAATCCGCGAGTCGCGCAGTAATAAAATGTATCTCGCGCTGTGTCATCCTTCCGACATTCTGGATTTGAGCGCTGAGCAGTTACAGTATATACCGAGGGTCATACTGTTACGAGTGTACGGTGACTATATCGACAACGTGTTGAACAAACTTCCGAAACACGTGAAGGTGGATTCGGAGGTTCGAACGTATCGTCGCTGCGACGAGCACTACAATCAGCCGTGGCAACGAACGCACATCGACGGTCCGGCACCGAAGATAAAGGACTGTAACGAATGTCAGCGTCGGGCGGCAGTCTGTTGAATCGAGCGATAAACGCGCTTCCTTTCGAGTTACATATCCCGGGCTACCAGTTTTGCGGTCCGGGTACTCGGCTGACGAAGCGATTAGCCAGAGGTGAGACGGGTATAAATCCACTGGACGCGGCGTGTCGAGAACACGACATTGCGTATTCTCGGAGCACCGTTCTCACCGATAGACACGCGGCGGACAAGGTACTCGCCGATAAAGCGCTAGGACGCGTCACCGCGAGAGA
>NW_017299973.1:138925-139139 GCF_001594075.2 Trachymyrmex cornetzi
CCAAAGAGACGATAAAAATGCCCGCGGGTGCAACTACCAACGTGCAATTGGACATGCTTGCGAGACATATGCGCGTACCGTATTTTAGAGGTGTTTCCATGCGTAACGCGTTACCGACGAGCGGCTCCCTTCGAAATGAAAGCGGTATCGTGAATCTGGACGATGCGACGGAACTCGGTACTCACTGGGTAGCGTACGCAAAGAGAAACAACCG
>NW_017299973.1:143317-143596 GCF_001594075.2 Trachymyrmex cornetzi
CTAATTCTAATTCTGATTCTATTTCTAATTTAATTTGTACTGTTTCTTTTTTCAGGAGACCCATCGCAGCCAGGTATGCGTTCGGGGTTTCATAAACATTTACAATTGGGTGATGACGCGTGCGGAGAGGGAGGCGGAACGGTTATTCAGAGAGCATTATACGGACGTGTGGGACGACGATAGTCTGTTTTTGGCGGACCTATTTGGCCTCCAGCCATACGAGGATCCTGAACCCGAAGAATGGTGGTGTAAGTATATACATATATATATATTTTTTTT
>NW_017299973.1:144795-147363 GCF_001594075.2 Trachymyrmex cornetzi
TAGCCCCATGGGTTAGAACCCGCTTTACTTTACTACTTACGATTTGCATGAAAATGATTTATTATTGTTATAGGATGCCAAATAAATATATTCGTAAAACTGATCGAAGTCAAATAAGCGTAGAGATGTATGAGCTTGCTGCAAAAGAAGTTAGCTTAAAGTAAAGGAGCCTTAGAGACGCCGCATCGTCATACAACTTAAATTATTCTACTCTGCATCGATTTATTAAAAGGAAGAAAGCCTTTGATGAAGGTAAAAGTCAAAATCAGCCCAGTATTGGATATTTAAAAAATTTTATATTTACTGCAAAAGAAGAGAAAATTCTATGTGAGTATCTTCTTACTTGTTCAGCTGCTAATTATGGTCTTTCTACGAAAGAATCAAGACGCTTAGCATATGAACTGGCTAAAGAACATAATAAGACAAAACCTGCTTCATGGGAAAAAAAAAAAAATCAAATGGCTGGAGAAGTGTGGTTGAAATTGTTTATGGAAAGACATCCGATTCTCTCTTTACGGTCTCCTCAAGCTACGAGTCTCAGCCGTGCTACTAGCTTTAACAAAATGAATGTTAATTTTTTCTTTGAAAATTACACTAGTATTTTGCATAAGCATGGATTTCAAGCTGCCGACATCTGGAACATGGATGAAACTGGTGTTACCACAGTGCAAAAACCAAATAAAGTAATAGCTCGAAAAGGAGAGAAACAAGTTAGTGCTATGACATCAGCAGAACGAGGCACGTTAGTTACACTTGCTGTTGCTGTGAATGCTATTGGAAAGTATTCCATCGATATTTATTTTCCCTCGAAAACCTTTCCAAGATCATTTTATACGTGACGGTCCAATTGGGTGCATTGGAACGGGCAATGATTCAGGTTGGATGACAGAGAAAGACTTTTATAAATTCATGCAACATTTTAAGAACCACGTTAGGCCTTTCACCGAAAATGTACTATTTTTGGAATAAAAATTCTATTTTTGGATTGAAGAATTAAGATTGCGTATTAATTACCACGTTGACTCTCATTCGCCCTGGTTTTGGAGTTTTTTGTTGTTGAATTTGGGAGAGCCCATAAGAAGATTACATTATTATTAATTGACACTATGGTATCAAATTGACATGATACAGTGTCAAATTTAACTATTGTGGGTTTTGGTAAAAAATAACGACACATTTAGTAGCAGCAGTGACGACTCACGTTAGATTAAATTTGACACTATAAATTTAACAGTGTATATTCATAAATGCTCTAGTATAATAGATTTCTTAATTTAAATCTAAATAGTTATGAACTTATTAAGATTAATATCTCGCTTCGCGGAGTAGACGCGTTTTTTTCTGTAAGATTCTTTCGTTTCATATAAAAACGCGTTTAACGAGCATAATTTTACCAATATTAAAATTGAGACCATCACCGTAGGGTTTACTTAAAAAAATATAGAACTATTTTTTTGTGCATTGTTGAAATAAGAAAAACTTTATTTCAATCCTGTGTCACGAATTAAAATGGATTTATGACCGAAGAAATTATTTTTTAATTAAAAAAATAAGACTCACTTTCTTTCAATTTCATATTATTGACAAAAATGAGTTTGAAGCTTTTAAACTTACATTGGATTGAAAAAAATAGGGATTACGTCATTTCAATCCTATGTCATTGTTTAAAATGGATGGCTTATTTTTTCCAAACTTTTTTTCGATTAAAAGAAATAGGAATCCCGTAGTTTCAATCCCATGTCATGTATTAAAATGAATTCAAACGATATACTTATGCTTGAATTGAAATGTATTTTAAAAAATCAAAAATTTGGATTGAGCAATGACCAAATGAATCTATTTCAATTAGAGAGAGGGAGAGAGAGAGAGAGAGAGAGAGAGAGAGAGAGAGAAAATGAAGTATATAATATTACTATGTAGCTAAAAATTTTTTTTCGTTTTGTTTATTGTCTCACGATCAAATATTACATTTTATAAATATTCTTATCTTTTTTTATATGACGTATAACATTTAAAAACGCTTGTATAATATTCTTAGAGAATGAACTACGTTCTAAATAAATATTTTCTCTATATCGTACTCCAATTGTAAGACACAATGCATAATATATATAATTATTTTATATTATTATGCAAATATCATATTTGTAAATTTCAGCTCTTTCCGTTAAGAGATCATTACAACGGATGAATCTCTGCAAATAAAGCGCATCTGTGCGCAGACAAAAATTCAAATACCGACAGTGATAAAATCTTATCACACTGCACAGCTAATTATGATTAATTCGTGAAACTTACCATTTTACCGCCTACTAATGTTATATAATCAATCGTTTGTTGGACATAGCAACGTCTATCAATATATGATAATATTTGTAACTAATTTACATTAATAATAATTACTATATTAATACCAGGGAATGGAAAGTTACTTTTTAAAAGTAACAAGTTACAGTTACTCGTTACCGAGTAGAGAAAGTAACAAGTTACCGTTACTAGTTACCGATTTTTAAAAGTAACTCGTTACAATTACCGTTACTTGAGAAAGTAACTTTTCGTTACTTTTCC
>NW_017299973.1:148779-157090 GCF_001594075.2 Trachymyrmex cornetzi
GAAAAAAAGTAACGCAGTTATTAGTAAAGTTACCAAAAAAGTAACTTGTAACTGTAACTTCGTTACAAGTAACGAGTTACTTCCATTCCCTGATTAATACAAAGAAAAAGAATGCACAAGAGCAATAAAAACTGCAATTGCGGCTTTATTAATGAGTATGACTCACTTGCACGTGTACGTGAACCACACGTTCCGATTGAATATATTGAAGTAAATTATCCAATTAAAAAGATACACGAGAGGAGATAAAGTGAATAAATTATACTTCTATTATACGAATTGATCATGAAGCATGAAGCGAAACTTTTTTTCTATGAAAACTTCTTTGATACGTTATCTTTCTTTTACGATTGAAATTTACATCGATATTAGCGAACATTGGAAATTAATCATAAAATAATGATAATTCATTTTACGATAATATTCATAAATTCAGTTCCACATCTTCTTTAACAACGCGATAACGAGGAATGCGCTACACATGTTGTTCTAGTCATTAATTATTGAAGCAGAGTTATCTAAAAGAAACATTTAGAATCCGTATATCTGAAGAAGACATTACAAGAAACTTAAAGCTCTGAAAAAGAGGCTGGTCCCAAAAAATAGGAAACAAACATCTACATAATTTTTCGAAAATATGATTTTAACGCAACTTGGATAACTCTTCAGCAACACTTCTCATTCCATAAAAAGTTCCTCGGAATATTTCTCCTGTTAAAACAGCAAGTAATTCCATCTTATTGTTAGTTTCTCTCTTTCTCTTCTTTTCAACATAATTCGCCGTCGCTTTCGTAACACATCACGCGTATTACGCAGAAGTTCCTCGTTATTATCTTGATCTCTTTCCTTTCTCTCTCTCTCTTCCTCTCCCACCAGATTTAATCATTCCAGCTCCCCGCATACTTGGACTTTCCTGACCGATCAGCGCCGGATATCATCAACTACGCATGATACATGCCGCTGGACAGTTAGAAACTTCGATCGTCGTTTATCTGCTTCGTTCGGGATTCGTGGGCTTTCATATTCAGTGCGGTTATTTTATACTCGCGATTGCGTGTCAGATGATATTTTCAACCGCGAGTTCTCGCGGTCTTCTCACGAGCATATTCTTAGCAGAACACGCGTCTCTCATGTTCGTCTGCCTACGGAACGTCGTAGATATAAACAAGAAGAGCGAAAAAGAATCTCAGTGTAAAAGCACACGATGGAAGAGTTGAAAGATCGAACGCGAGTCAGCATTTTTCAAGATTGGAGTAACAGGAGAAATGGGCATCCCTTTGTGAATTTGAGTATTTAAATCTGAAAATTTTCGGAGTGATTCAACTATTCAAGAGATCGACGATACTTGAGAATTTACCGAGGAAAACATATTTCAAAACTTATTGTTAGACGTGAATAATTTCAAGTTGGAGAGAACCTAACTTTCGTTTTTAATTATAATCAGTTGTGGATTATATGTGGATTCAGTGATATAAGTAATCTGGACGCTTCTACAAAAAGGCATTCCTTGCGTCGGCAAAAAGTCTCAAGGACTAAAAGCGAAAGTATGCGGTTCTACTTAGATATCTACTATATTTTGGCACCGACAACATTTCAGCAGAAACGCGTGTTCCAAACACAAAAGAACGCATTGTTATCCTTTTCGTTTCGCAAAAATTATACACGTCATTGAAAAATCAATACTTTTTGGATAACAAATTATAATCTCGACTTAATTCGGTTTTTACATAACGAGGAAAAATACATCCTTTGCGCTGAAAGCTTTATTTTACATATATGTATCGTGAGCATATCTATTGTCCTTAAAAAAGATAATCGTTTGAAACCTATTATTGTCGGCGATTAGATATCACGTGAAAGAGTGTATCTAAAAATGAACGTTATTATTCCATATGTCCTTCTTGTTGTTAGATATATTTTATTAACATATTGAAAGATATCTCAATTCTTTGAAAATAACGGGAAAACTTTGCGCGTAAGACTACTTAAATTAAGTGGATAATTATTTATTGTAATTATATATAACGTTTAGCATACAGGCGGCTTCACTTGAGATGGTCCAGCAAAATATAACTCAGTGATAACTATATCATATTACTGTTCTTTGTACGATAATAGTGATCATATTAAATAATCATGAGAGTGCGGTGGCATTAATTGGAAAATCTCTTTTCGGGAAATTCTGTTAAACAGAAGATTTTATTCAAAGGGATGGTAGCAGAGCAAAGATCGACCATGGATCTTCGTATAGTTTGTTGGTTCATTTTCTCTCTTGTCACAGCTTTCGTAAATAGTTACGAATACGTCAGTGCTGCTAACAAGTGTAAGTAAGACGGAAATTGCGAAACTAGTGTTCTTGTTATCAGTGAGGACTGCGAGCGAAATATGTCATATTTCGAAATATTGTCCAAGTAAATTAATTCATAAATGACAAATAAATATTATTAATAAGAAAATTTTTATTATGGAAGAAAAAATAATTCTCCATTTCTCGGTTAAACCGCTAAACTGTAATTTACTAATACAACACACAAGTTTCATCGTAAAAGATAATTGCAAGGTTACACGCGCTTGTGTGTGCAGCGTGTGTGTGTTTTATGATTAATTGTTGTTTTACTATTTTTGCGTACTTCTTGCCAGGCAAGCATCTGAAATACGTTTACATCTGGAAAATTTATAAAATTGAACTCTTCTGTATCAATAAAATTATATTTTTGTCCAATGTCATTATAATAATCAACAATATAGTAACAATAAATTGTTTCTTTACATAAACGTTAACAAATTTGTTTTTGAACGCGTGAAAAAGATAAATAATACGTAATTAATATAAAATACGTATCCTCAAAAATATTTCTTGTCTTAAATTAAAAAACATTCTATACAAAATATAAAATGTTTTAGGGTCACTGTGCTTAGTCGATAGTGTACACACTACGCAAAGAATTCTTTCACTCTGCCCGAAACTGGCCAAGAGTCCGGTAGAATGTGTTATAGAAACTGATAGGCAAGTATAACGCATAATGACGCAATGAAATTTTCTACGATAGAAGTTTTTCAATTTTTAATATTTAAAAACTTTTGTTTCTTTTTTTGTTTTAAACAAGTTAAAAGATTACATTTCGTAATAATATATCATAACAATAAACGTGTTATAAGTTATAAGATTATTTTGAGACGAAAATTCTAATCCAAAAATGTCGAGGCTATAATAATTTTTTAATTGTAATCATTTAAAGTTAGCGAATTATACCGTCTAAAATTTGCACGTTCGAGTATGGTATGACGCAAAATGTGAAAAGTGAAAGCTAGTTATTGCTTCTTGTAAATATCAATATAAATATATTGGCCCGTATTCAGACGCGCTTTTATCGATAAAAGCGCACTTTTATCTCTGAAATTCTATAATATGCGTGACGTAAAGTATAGTATGTTAACGTGCTAACATCGTTGTAAGCGCGTTCTGAATACGGGCCATCATGTATGGGAAGATACAATTACTGACATTGTTAATTATTGATATTTCTTATGTTAATATTTTCCTCCGATATTTTGATGTTAAAAGATATTTTCCCTCGGTACTAAGATTTTCGTCTCAAAATGATCTCTAAAATTTTCCCTTAAGCATTGTTCCTATCTTTACGGGACACCCTGTACATTTATATAATATAAGTCACTTAGAAAACTAACTTGGTGCCAGTTGTAGATATAAAATCTTTTAAACGATTGATACATATCATAAGAGTTAAATAACAAAAATAGTACCATTTGGATTTTGCTTTTTAAGGAGGTTGTAAGGGCATAAAACACATATATTAATATTTTTGCTTTAAACAAATCACATACATGTGAAAGTTGTGTTCATAACATTCTGGTTTTATTGAGCAACACATTTTTATAGATTATTTATTTTATTTGTTATTTTATTGTTATAAACAAAAATTGTTAAAATAATAAGAAACATCTAAATGCTTTATATAAATATATTAAGTACTAAACATGACTTATGCAAAGTTTCATTGAGATTCACCATTAGTTTATAACAAATAAAAAATTTTATTTATTTACTAAACAATTAATGTTTGCATCTCAAGATAACTTTACAAAAATATTGTTGAATTCCTAGAGTATTTATATAAAAAAATTGAGATTTTTATCATTATTTTATAATACATTTTCATATATTTATATTAGAGTACAAATTTAAAAAATATAACTACTTATTTAAATAACTTTTGATCCAGATGGTCAATTGTTTCTATTTTTTTTTGTATTATTATTAAATAAAATTTAGAATAGTCTGTAATTTTTTCAAGTAGTTCTTAACATATTGCATTTGCCTTACAACCTCCTTAATATGATAGAATTTAACATGGCTAGTTAAGACTGATGTGTGTAGCATTTAGATTTTAATTTTTAATTTAGTACAATAATTTTTTTCGAGTAATGATTTTTTTAGAAGTAATGATTTTTGTCAAAGAATTAAAGCTGCTATTATTTAGGTTGGAATTTGGAATAAGAAGACTTCCAATAAAAATATCTTTGAAGAAGAATTAAAACTATTACTTAGGTTGAAATAATAAAAAGATATATAACGTATCACTTAGGTTTTATTGGAGAAGCACGTATATTTTTAGCACCTTTTTTACCTTATACATAAAATGTGTATATATAAAACGTGAATCATTTGGAAAATAATTTTCTCTTATTAAAAAATCCATTGAAGATATGGCTTTTTCAGAAAGACCGATTTGATTGCAAAACTTACGATCTTATGATTAAACTTATGATTAAATTGATCAATTTTCCAAATGCGAGTGTATTAGAAAATATATTTCTTATATGAAAGTAATTCTTTATAGATTTGGCTGTTTACGTCGAGTAGCCAATGGTGATGTCGACATCACTGTGTTGGAGCCAGAAGAACTTGTGGCGATAAGAAACTACAAAGTATACAGTGTACTAGTCACGAATGAATTAAGACTCTTCTCAGATGGTAATTATTAAGATAAAAAATTACGAGAAGCACATAAAGTACCTCAACTTTGTCGATATAAATTTTTATTTAAATTTCAATCACTAATTTTTGGATAAATTTAAATTGTAATTAATTAAGGAATTTATTGATTTCAAATCAATTATTATAAATTATCAGGACTGATTTGATACCAAAAAATCAACCACATTAAAATTACAATCATCTCAAATAAAATATTCTTTTTTTTAGATGACCATCGTTTTAAAGTAGTGGCCATAGCGCACAAAAATGTGCAACGCATATGGGATGTCAAGGGAAAGCGATTGTGTCATCCCGGTTTAGATACAGTCGATGATTGGACTAAAATTTTCTCAATGGTTGGTGAGCTCTTTTTTGTATCAGCGTGCGCTTTAGAATCGTGTTTATCTGTTGATCTCTCGTATTTCAGTACTTTGAGAATCTGATAATTAAAAAAGAATGCGACGCAAATATGACGCTGTTCGAGAACAGAGTGCATGCTCTGTCCAACTACTTCGAAACGGCTTGCATCGCTGGCCCTTGGTCGGCAGACACAGTATTTGATTATCAATTGAGTATGTATTCAATTACAAACATATGCGAATACAAACATTCCATTTTAAATATGCATGTGCATATTTAGATTTATTTATAATCATTATATAATTTATTTATACAATATAATTTATATAACATGTAATGCATGAAAGTTTACATTTCTTCGTGTACGAATAAATGTCGGGAAAATCCTTATTATCATTCATAGAATCGAGATATAGGAATCTCTGCGCCGCTTGCGAGAAACCAGCTAGCTGTTACAACACCGACAAATATTATGGACGAGAGGGTGCCCTGTTGTGCCTCACCGATGGCATGGGCGACGTTGCCTGGGTCAGATTGGGAGACGCTCGCGTACACTTCAAGGTAACTAACAAGTCAACTTACAGACAATGTAATTGCAATGTCTTTGAGACGGTGAGCTCAGAATGAACCGATCTCGCTCTAAGTTATTCTAAAAAATTATAATTTAAATGGATTGCAATGCACACAACTCGCGGTACTAACATCTAGCGTAATTGACACAGGCACAGATGATCGATGTGCAAGATTACAAATTTCTATGCCCGGACGGCACCACGAGACCGCTAAACTTTCAGGAACCGTGCATCTGGATATCTAAACCATGGCCGGTTATTGTAGCTAGACCGTAAGTGTTCTCTCTAAATTCTTTGGAATGAGATTTCACTCTAAAAAATTAAAGAGTTTTACGTCGCTCCTTTGTGAAGTGACTTCGTAACATTTTAATTTTTTTTAACATATAATTTATGTAGAATTGAAACATTTAAAAAGTTTTTCTTTTCATCAGATCGAATGCTGAGAATATTGCCCATATGATGAATTCGATGATGAACAGAACGTTTAGTTGGGAATCCAATGTCTTACAGTTAATGGAGAACTATTACATTACATCTACTGACGTGAAAGATTTGCAAACGCCCGACGATTACTTACATCGATGTAATGTATATACAACATGATTATTTATCTTTGACTTCTTATAACAAGTAATTGGTTAAAACATATAATCTATTATTTGTTAATCACTGAACAACTACATAATTGTCAATTTCACAAATTTTCTTCGCACATAGTTTATTATAACTATGTAATTTGTTAAATAGAGTTTTTTGAACCACATAAACATTTTAATGTAAGCAATTTGTTAGTCTCTATTTATAAAAAATCTGTTAATAATTTAATTATTAATTATTAATTTAATTGTTAAGTAAGATTTGACAGTGGAGTAAATATCTTGATCAGGGGACCTCCCCCTTCCACAATGATCTTTACCTTGACATATATTGTCAAGGTCATGACCCTGAGTGACTTTCAACAAGTTTTAGCCGTCGCTTGTTATTCATTACAAAGTTATGAACAAAAAAAGTTCAGCTATGTAGCACGAGAATTCCCTACTTTAAAATATGTTTGATAGTCGTTCACTGTAGGGGACTGCCGCGCCGACGACTGCGACTTTAATATATGTCATCAAGGTCATGACCCTGAAAGACCTCCAACAAATTTTAGGTGGCTTTCATCTTTGACTCTCACCCCCACTCCCCTCCTACAAAGAGACGCACGACTCTCACCTTCGACTCTCATCCCCCCCCTTGCTTCAGGGGCGCATGACTCTCATCTTTGACTCTCATCCCCTCTCCCCCCTGCTTCAGGGGCCCCCGACTCTCACCTTCGACTCTCATCCCCCCCCTTGCTTCAGGGGCGCATGACTCTCATCTTTGACTCTCATCCCCTCTCCCCCCTGCTTCAGGGGCCCCCGACTCTCACCTTCGACTCTCATCCCCCCCCTTGCTTCAGGGGCGCATGACTCTCATCTTTGACTCTCATCCCCTCTCCCCCCTGCTTCAGGGGCCCCCGACTCTCACCTTCGACTTTCACCTCCCTCCCCTGCTTTAGGGGCGCACGATTTTTCAGGGGTGAGAGTCGAAGGTGAGAATCGTGCGCCCCCTTGCAAGAGGGGAAGGGGTGAGAGTTGTGCGTCCTATGCAGAAGGGGGAAGTGGAATGAAAGTCACTTCAGGTGAAAGTTGTTCAGTGAGAATCGAAGGTGAGAGTCGTGCGCCCCTAAAGCGAATTGATAAATTCTTTTGATATCATGAGTTTCTGTTCCTACACTGGAACTGCATTAGAACTGAACTGAACCGAACTAGTGCAAGCCAGGACTGACGAGTGTAAAGCTGGAAACACAATAGACACAGGCAATAGACACAGGCAACAGGGAATAATTCGGGTATAAGTTCGATATTATATCCCAGAGCTCTGATTGGACGACTCGTTATTCCCTGTTGCCTGTGCCTATTGCCTGTGTCTATTGTGTTTCCAGCTTAAGCGTGTAGGTAAGGAATAGAAAACGTTCTAATGTAAGATAAAAATGGCGTCCCATGTTCCCATAATTTCAATAGTACAATTCTCTTCCTTTCGATACGAGAATCGAGTGTAAAACGGTAAGTATATGGACAAGACTATTCTTGACCTAAAAGACTTTAGAATGTGTATATTTTAATACATGGCATTAAAAATGCAGACATACAAGTGAAAACCGTCACAATTCATTAGTTAAAAATTTCTAACTATTGAGCATCAAATTTGTAAGGTTAGAAAATTTTATGCTGTATATACAGGGTGACCCATTTTAACTTAGACAGCTAAATAACTCGAAACATCGCGATTAAATAAAAAAATGTTTAAAACAAAAATTGTTGGATATGAAGGGGCTGATTGAACTATGACCTTGACAATG
>NW_017299973.1:157390-157610 GCF_001594075.2 Trachymyrmex cornetzi
ACTCGAGAAGTACTTAATGAAAAAATATTTTATTATAGTGTTTTGGAAAGCTCTCGAGATAAGCTACAAGAATATTCAACGAAAAATGGGGCTTCCCACTTAAAAAAATGACCTTGACCTTCAAATGATCTTAAAAATGAAGGACAAGGTCATTGTCAAGGTCATAGTTCAATCAGCCCCTTCATGTCCAACAATTTTTGTTTTAAACATTTTTTTATTT
>NW_017299973.1:157908-162861 GCF_001594075.2 Trachymyrmex cornetzi
ACGGTTTTTATTTGTATGTATGCATTTTTAATGTATTGAAATGTAAATATAAGTCTTTTAGATCGAGAAAAGTTTTTATTTCCATATACTTACCGTTTTTTTAGTCGTGGACTCTCGAACTTGCCACCATTTGCTATGCATCATTTACGCGAAATGTTTTCTGTAGCTGAACTAGTGCACACCGATGCTTGCTACACTGACTCAAGATCTAGTGCAGCCAGTTTGGTGAATTCGTGCACCGAAACAAAAAATACCGTCACTGACGCCATTTTGGGTACAGAAAACACTTTAGTGTACATTTTTTTAACTAGTGTAACCAGTGCAGGAACAGAAAACAAACCTAATGAGTGCAATATATCCACTAGATAACGTAAATATTGATTAAAATTCTTAATTCAGATGTATGTACTGTAAGTACTCTTTATTTTTAAATTAAAACTTAAAATTAAAATTTAAATATTAAAACTTGTTGAAGGTCACTCAGGGTCATAATCTTGATAACATATGTCAAGGTCAAGGCCATTGGGAGACGTCCCCTACAGTGCACGACTATCAAACATATTTTAAAGCAGGGAATTCTCATGTTATATAGCTGAACTTTTTTTGTTCATAACTTTTTACCGAATAACGAGCGTCGGCTAAAACTTGTTGAAGGTCACTCAGGGTCATGACCTTGACAACATATGTCAAAGTCAAGATCATTGGGGGGGATCCCCTGATCTAGATATTTACCTAATTTAAATTAGAATCAATATACATAAAAGTATAATCTTATTAAGTCTTATAAAAAAAGCATCTAGAAATGTTTATGAATATAATATGATAAATAATATATTTCGTTTGTTTTTCAACAATGCGGATGTTCTGATCAAAGATCCAAACTTCTTGAGCGCTAACGTTCGAACGGGTTGTCTACCATCAAGAGACGTACGTTGGTGTCTGGTATCCAATCTCGAAAAGCGTAAGTGCAGCTGGCTAAGAGACGCTTCTATCGTTTACGGCGTGGAACCGTTGATTTCCTGCCTTCAAGAAACTAGCAGAGAAGCATGCGTAGAGGCCACACGAGAAGGAAGAACGGACATTTTTTTGGCGCGGCCTGAAGAGCTTCTCGAAAACAAAATGTAAAAACCTAAATATTAGCGGACCAACGTAAACATGACAAATAAAAATTAAAAATATTTTTTCAAATCGTTTCTCTCGCAGGATGGGTTTGAAGCCTATTATCCACGCGATGGCGCACAGCCGGCAAGAATTGAATAGGATCGCGGCGGTTGTCAAAAGAAATTCCAGATTCAGAGTTATGCAGGATCTTAAAGGTGCCAAGGCGGCCTTCACGGGCTACAGAAGCGTCGGTGCGATTATATAAATGGGATATAATTTCGTATTTCGCAGTTTCAGTTACCCCAGAATTGCTTTTAATCCATTTCGCCGTTATGGTCTCTTGGTCCCAGGTTGGAACGCTTTTGTAACGTTAATGAGGAACGAGTCGAACGGAAATTGGGATTGTTCGGACGCGCAGGCTATTTCAAAATTCTTCAAAGATAGCTGTGTCCTCGGATGGAATAATAAAAATAATGGCAACGAGCTCCCGGCTAATTTACATTCATTATGCAAGGAAGGTAAGATATAGAGACGTACAGTCACGATTATAATTGTGTGCAAAGCGCTCGTAAATGAACTATAATCATAAAGATATGGACGCATTACATATGTAAATATATAATAGACCGTTTAAACTCTCACGACTCGCTAAGAACAATGTATATAAGAGAGATATAAAACACGTTATGATACAGGAAATGAGTTGATAAATAATCAAAATTGCAATGTCGTTGCAGGTGCGGAACATGCGGGTGACGATCTAAATACTTTTAATTACTTGGCTTCCGGTGTCGTCGACGTTGCCTTCGTCAATTTAAAAGTCATAGAAAACAAAACGGAAGCCGGTGAGTTGAATCGATTAATTGTTTCGGTTAACTATCTTTATTATGGTTCTATCTAATACTTTCTAATATCACAGGTGATTTTTATTACGAGAGAATTGATAATAAGAATATAAATCGTTTGCCTAAGTACAGAGTATTAGGTCCGACCTTGGCGGAAGCTATAAAAAGAGTTCCGTATTTGCTCGCTTGGACGTCTCTCGGATCGGTATAACCATTTCCTCTTTAACATATGATTTAGCTAATATTAGATGTTCTTATTGCAAATATGCATTTTTTTGTCTTGGCAGATAATGGCACACGAGAATATCACGGATCTAAGACGCCAAGAAATTTATACGATGCTACTTGAAATGGATAAGATATTTGGAAGAAAATTCAATGGACAAGCACCCACATTCTTATTATACGGGCCTTACGAGGATAATCATGGTGTTATCTTTCCTGTAAGTTGAGTACGGACTAGTTTCATTTCACGAAACCAAATTTATGTAACTCAATCTAATACATGGAAAAAACGATTTTATTGCAGTATCTAAAAATTTAGGTGGATACGGATCTAAAGTAATTTTGTTAGACCATCACATAAAGTAATTGTACTAATTATAATATTAGGTGTTAAACTTAATTCCTGCCGTTTTTCGTCTCCAAAATTGATTTGTTTCGAAGAGAAATACCTTAATCAAAATATTATTAATTAGTAATAAAGTAGAAAATGGAGGAAATTACTTTGATTGAGGCATTCATTCATCTTCCCTTCAAAACAAATCAATTTTGGAGACGAAAAACGGCAGGAATTAAGTTTAACACCTAATATATTGAACGATCAAGCTGGTTGTTCAATGTCAAAACTTTTTCAGCAATGTCATCATGTTTGAGCGCCCTTTATAATTATTTTGATGGTTTAGCATGATTATTATTGGAGTTAGCTAAATTTAGATATTTCAACAAAACTGTTCTTTTCCATAGAGTAAAAACATTGTTGTAAAAAATTGGATTAGATTATTCCAAATTGATTCAGTAAAGTTCACTCTGTATGTAACAGAAAGAAAGAAAAAAGGAAGAAAATTAAATTATGTTCCGGATATCAAAAATGCAAATAAATATTGAGATGCAATCGATTTATTTTGGTCAGATACGTCAGTTGAGTTTATTGCAGCTCTGACTAAAATCTACAGATTCTCTGGTGAATCGCACATTTGATCTAATTTGAATCTTCACACATGCAGTCTAATGATCGCTCGATGATATCGATTTTTTCTGAGAAAATCTCGTTCCTCGCGCATCCGTAATACACATAGCCTTTGTCGCAATACGCCCAAGGAAAATGTGCGCACTTAAAGGATACTGATGGTATTCCTTTGGCAGTCAACGCGATTACACCTACGTCGGATTCTGGTGGAAATGATCCTCCTGTTTTTTCTTCGAAGTCTTTTAACACCTCAGCAACTGCTTCGTCGATCGACATTGTCTTTCGCCGCAGTCGTCGTAAAATCCTCTGGGCTGGCGCGTATTTGTAGATAGCTGTATCGCAACCCGAAACAGACACAGAGCCGCATTTATCAACGTAAATACCACAACCGATCGCTGTTCCAGTTGCACTCACGATTCCATGCAGCTTTCCTGATTCTCCAGCTGTCGAGGTTCCGCTAGCGAGACGTTTTTTCCGATCATATGCCACTGCTCCAACTGCACCAAGCTAAAGTAATTTTCTTTAAAAGTCTTATAAAATGTTTGTGCAATAATCATAATATAAAAATATTTTAATTATGTAAAATATTCAGAGCAAAAATATATTAAGTTCAGAAAGAAGAAAAAAGAGAAAAAGAGATTTAGATTTTGAAAGACATTTTTCTTCTATCTCTTTATCTCTCTTCCACAAATTATAGGTTTGTTAGACTAGTAAAAACATAAAAACATAAGCTATAATGTATAAAATTTTACATTATATGTATAAGGGTTATTACATATACGAGTTCATATTTAAAATATCTGAAAATTTAGGAATCTTAAAAATTTAGATAAATCTGAAAAAATTTGAGAATTATACTTTTGTTTGAATATTTCATTATGTAATTCGCCATTATGATAAATTTATTAACTTGTATAAAATCAGATTCAATTTCCAAGGATTCATCTATCTCAGCGACTTCGAGAGTAGCACTTTCCTCCTTGTCTCGTTCAATTACACATTCCGATATGCATTCTTTTTTATTGGATTGTTTGTCCCCATCGTCTAAAAGCTCTTGCGTTTTTCTCGTATCTTGTACTTCTTATATTCATCAGTATCACGATTAGTATTTTGAAAATAGTTCTTTTTCTATCCTTTACCGTTATTTCCTTCTTCGTGCAAGGATGTCTTCGAATTGGATATAACGATCAACTGGCCAGGTGACAAAGTAGGAATATCTGATTCCAAGCTAAACTTTTGCGCTCCAGCTTCAACTATTAACACATGTTCCGTTTGCTGCAAGACCATTTTGGCTACAAGAGTGTAAAGTATTGAAATTTAAGCAAGTCATAAATAAACATAATCATTTCTTTGGCGTAAGCAATTTGCTAACAAAGACAGACCTAATGTTATAGGATGTGCTATATTACGAACGGCACCCACGCAACCTACGCGAAGATCATTCGTCATTATCGCGGCATCCATCACAACCTCTCCATTGGCGTCCAAGGAGCCTCCGTATGCACAGTTAAAGTATTTTTTGCTCTCCATGTGACAAATTGCATGCTCAACCGCATCCAGTGAATAGCATCCTTTAATTAGATCGTGATACGCCGCTATTGCGGCTTTCTTTACCTAATCCATTCATCATAAATATTCGTAATCAACATTTTCATTACTAAACAATATTTTTATTGTTTCTACAAAAAATGATCTTTTTCTAATTTCCTCAAACGACATAATCTTAAGGAGGTTGTAAGGCAAATGCAATATGTTAAGAACTACTTGAAAAAATTACAGACTATTCTAAATTTTATTTAATAATAATACAAAAAAAAT
>NW_017299973.1:163114-174159 GCF_001594075.2 Trachymyrmex cornetzi
TAAAACCAGAATGTTATGAACACAACTTTCACATGTATGTAGTTTGTTTAAAGCGAAAATATTAATATATGTGTTTTATGCCCTTACAACTTCCTTAAATTAAGTATTAAAAAAGTATCATCTAAGTATGTGTGTGTGTAATACTGAAGTAATGGTCTGTATTATAGATTTTTTTGGGGCTGTACAAAGTTGTTTTCTTAGAATCTTATGTTGTTTAAAGTGTGTAATGTGAATAGTGAATAATTTAACCTCGTCGAGCATAAATTTCCGTGCGTATCGGGGTATTCTCCCAGCACCGCCATGAACAATGATAACCGGATTTACTCCCTTTTTCTTTTTTTTCTTGATTTGAGCCTCGGCACTGATTCTGACCAAGATTTTATTGATCCAGGCACAATAATCGCACATTATATCAGTAACGTGTGTTTCAGGATTTTCATTGCCTTTTAACATTTTTCTTTGCAAAAATCTCCTAAAGCGTCCGTTGAACGAAAGCCAAATACTGGTGAATTTTACTCGAATTGGGATTACGCGAAAGTGTCACGCATGTGTCATTCGCATATAAAAAATTATGCCGATGTTATTTTATTTTTTCGATAGTAAAATGTGCAACGTTAACGTATAATAAGTAAATACAATTGCATTTGAGTATGATAATAAATATGAATTTTGTTATCGCAGGATGGCACACGCTATTTACAGCTACACGGTCATCAGACATTAAAGGGACGCAGTTACGACCAAATTGTAGAAGAGTTTGTGAAACAAGAAATTTGTAATGCTGCTAGTGCATGGATTTCTCGTTCAGAGATTCTTTTCCCATACATGATTATAATCTTCGCTCTAAATAGATTATTGAACTGTTGACGATGGATGGATAGATTACGCTCTCTATACAATGTCATGTAAATAAAGGGTAGTTCATTATTGGTGACATAATACATGCCTGAAGCCGAGTTGCACATTCGACCAATTTTTTTTTGGTGCATTCGGGGAGACGCTATTAGCTTAATTTACATACGCGTTCTACTTTAAAGTGCTATTTTTTTAGTTTCTAACATAATAATAATAATAATTTTTAAACAGTAAATGTGGGACAATATATGTTTTAAAGTCCTACAGCCCTATAGTGCCCTGTATGAATTACGGTTAATATCTATCATCCCTGAGTTCGAGCGTCTTTATATCTCCGCACGCGGTCTAAATGCCATGAACAAAAAGAGTAGGGATGACGATGGGCAAAATTGGTCGAAATGTACAACTCGGCTCCAGGCCTGACGTAATATAATTTCGCATAAAAAGATAAATTTTTTTTCAAGCAGTTTTACTTTTGAGAAAATCAAATTTGGAGATTGGACAATTAATATCAAGTTAATTAAGTTTGCATAATTTTCAATAATACAGTGCCATACATCGAAAGATAATTAAACAGCAATTACTATGACAAATGTAAAAATTCTTATAAAAAACGTAAATTTTCAATTTAACAATTTTAACATATATGCTTTATATAAATATTTGTCTAAGTTATTATCGAATAATAATTTACATGAATAATTTTTTAAAACATTTGTGTAGAATATAAATATACAATATATTTACATATATTGTATATTTATATTTCTTTGTATACATTTATATTATGTGTATATACATGCACAATATTATATATATGCATACATAATATAATATATACATATGTGTATACATTATGTGTATATATACATATAGGCCTTTATTCAAAACGCGCTTCCAACAATGTTAGCGCGCTAACACTATACTATGGTTGGCGTTCAGTAGAACGTTTATTTTGCAACTATTGGAAGTTTTCTTCGCGTTGATTAGATTATCTTTTTAGATTTAGAAGAATAATCCTATCTCAGCAATCATAAATGATTGCAAAACTGTTGTGTTCTGCTAAACACAGTCATTATTTTACGTTACGCATATTATAGAATTTTAGAAATAAAAACGCATTTTTATCGATAAAAGCGCGTTCTGAACATAGGCTATAATATACATACATATACATATGTACACTCACCGACTAAAAGGTTGCAACACTTTTTTAATGGGTTTCGGAATGCAGTCTGCTCACCGAACGATTGGTTCTTACTTATGGATCCGTAAGTAAAAACCAATCGCTCGGTAATTAGGCTGCATTCCGAAAACCATAGAAAAAAATCTGTTGCAACTTTTTAGTCGGTGAGTGTACAGTCATGGACTAAAAGGTTGCAACACTTTTTTTCAATGGGTTTCGGAATACAGCCTACTCACCAAGCAATTGGTTCTTATTTGTCGATCCATGAATAAAAACCAATTACTTGGTGAATAAGCTGTGTTCCGAAATCCATCGAAAAAAGTGTTGCAACTTTTTTGTCCCTGACTGTACATATTATTTTAATTTATAAACGTATCCTCGTTTCATACTTCAATAATTTTTTATTTCTTTAACTAGGATATTTAATTTTTTTTATTTGTGTAATTGTTATTTAAACTGAATTATTGTGTAAAAAAAGATAATTTGAAAATTATCCAAGCTTAATGACAGAAATAATTGTTTAATAATAATAACGATTGCTTATTAACAATTGTTTAACAGATCTCGAAAATTATTATTGAAGTAGTTGAACAATTATATCAAATGTATTGAAGTAGAATGATTGATGTTGCATGAATAATTACTGCAGTTACTAAACAAACCAGTTCTTTTATGAAAATTTTTTCTACATTTATTTTTAAAATAAAATCATATTATCTCTCAATTACATTTCAATAATGGATTACCTACATAAAAAAGCTCGATATCAAATCGGCTAGGCTATGTATAAAATTCTATGTATATTTCAACTGTATAATCTTATCATTTGTCCTTATTTATATATATTTTATACGATACACTATATAAATGTATGTATAAATATGTTATGAATACTATTTTTTTCTACATCTATTGGTACTTTTTTCCCTGGATGGAATATTGTGTATTAGTATATTATAGAAAGATACAAATAAGTGCACAAAAATCTCATTCGTTTTATATATAATAAGATATATAAAATTATAATAATTTAAATGTACTTGATTGCACATTGGAAAAATTTAATATTATTCAAAGTTATCAAAGACAATTACTACTAAATATTACCTTGAAAATCTTACATTAAAATTACAATTTCGGAATAACGTAAAATTCTATATCTTTCGTTAATTAAGAGCACGAATTTCAACTTGTGTCTAACAAGGGAATGGTCGGAACTGTCCCTCATCGATTTTAATGAGCTTTGGATATGTTATAGAGCATGAAAAAATATTAGACCTATTTTTTTTGTTTATGCTTATCTCGAGGTTTAGAGAGTGAACCACTCTGTCAAAAATAATGGATTGTATTGTTTTTCTTAAATATCTTTTAAACTATGAAGTATATCCATAAATGTTTTATATAAAAGTTGTATAGTTTCTTATGCTCTGTATAATACCATAAAAATCATGTTGCAAAAATCAATTTTTAATATGTTCATAACAATTTGTTGTAAAATTGATTTTTGCAACATATCTTTTATGACGTTATACAGAGCATAAGAAACTTAGTACTTTTATATAAAACATTTTTGGATATATTTCATAGTTTAAAAGATATTTAAGAAAAACGATACAATTCATTATTTTTGAGGGAGTTTCACCTTCTAAACTTTGAGATAAGCACAAACAAAAAAATATGAGTCTAATATTTTGTCATGCTCTACAACATATCCAAAGTTAATCAAAATCGGTGAGGGACAATTCCAACCATTCGCTTGTAAATATTACTTTCTGTGACTAGCATCTTAATTATCTATTGCAATAATTGCAAGTGCATGTATACACTGAAAGTATAAAATTTGTGAATCTTTCTATATCTAATTCTCGGAAATAACAATTGTAATTCTAAAAAAATTATTAATGCCTGTATTCTCACTTTATTAATATATCTATTTTCGTTTATGATATTGAAACGTATCGCAAAAATATATCCAGCTCTTGTAAAAATTCCTCTTTCTTTGAGTAATAGAAATCTTTCTTCAGTTTATGTATTTCTATGTTACCAGATTCCATGCCAATAGCCTAAAAAAATATATATTTAAATTTATAACATAGAAAAATCTCTTTCGAGCTTAAGGGGATGCTGGAGTGCCCTGTTTTACGAATGAAGTATGATTAATTTTCCTTGTTTCTCTTAATTGCACTTACAGATTAAAAGCTCTTAGCTCATTTCTACAGGCATAGTATTGTTCTTTAAGGTTTTCTGTAGGCTGCTTATTTTAAACGAGTAAAATCTGAAACTCTTATATACAGTACATATTGTGACGAGTTGACTGCAGGAGCCGGTGACAAAACTACAATTTTATCCTCCACAATTAAAGTATTGACAACAACACTGGCTGTCAGCTACAATTTAATACGAAAAATGAAAGAAAATTAAAAATTGTAGTTTTGTCACCGGCTCCTGCAGTCAACTCATCAATATGTGCTACATATAAGAGTTTCAGATTTTACCCGTTTAAAATAAGTAGCCAGCAGCCTACAGAAAACCTCAAAGAACAATACTATACCTGTAGAAATGAGCTAGGAGCTTTAGTATAAGAAAAAAGAGTCGCCAAAAATTTCGTTCGTATGCTACGAATAAAATTGACTTTGCAATATGTTAAATAAGGACAGATGAATGCGTTTGAGCGAGACACGATATATAATAAGTATAAGAAATGAATGAAAGATGTTACTATTATCGAATTTGGAATTTTAAAAAGTCTGTACTATCGACTTCGATCAAGTTCGGCCGTCGATTCAGCATTCCCTTAAGATGTTAACTTTTTAAACTCACCAGATATTGATTCATCATATCTTGATCTATTATGCAAGGGGATAGCTGCATGCTGCTTATCTTTCCCCACTTTTCCATAGGTAATATATGTATAGGGCAGATATCACTCTGACTCAAATCCCATACGTGAATTCTGTTAAATTTATAAGTTTCGTAATTGCTCCATTTTATTTCATATTTGCAACTTTATTCATTTCATGAAAGGTGTACTTACCGAGAACTATTATCCAGAGTATATACAGTCAACGGTTTCGTTTTCGACCATTGCAATGCTTTAATCTCGTCCAAATACTGTTCGTTTTTCAATTGTACGATCGGTCTCTCTATATTTAAATAATGAAGTCGAATTGTTCCGTCGTTACAGCCAACCTGATAGAAATCAAATTAAGATAAGAATAAAGCTTTTAAAATAAACGACAAAAGAAATCTTACCCAGAAAAAGGATTGACCAAAAGGACAAACATCAATGCAAGTTGAAGTACCGCATTTACCTGTGATATTTAATGGAAATAAATTTGATGTTACACACAATACACGTTGGATGCATACATCGAAGTAATAATATTATTTTCACTCACTTATCTCAGCTGGTTTGTACGTTAATAAATTAGTTCTATTACCAATATAAGTAACATGCAAGACACCGGTACTGTTAGTTGCGATATAAATATTATTTGTGTTTGCACTGTCTACATGCATATCGATAAACATGTTCATTCTAAAAGAAAATCGAACAGTTAGAGAAATCTCAGACATGTACTGAGCTTTCCAAAAACACATCTCAAATCTATTTTATTTACATTTCTGAGTCTTTCTTCGTCAAAAACATTTTCTGATTCTTTATAAGTCTTATGTTACCCCAGTGAGAAAGCCCTAAATCGTCTATATTCGTACCCATGTTGTGCAAAATACTCCATATTATGAGACAACCATCTTCGTCTAAACTACATATCTACCAAAGCAATTTAAAAATAAGCGTGGATTAGTAGAGTTAAATTTTAACAGATCAGTATCAATACTGTGATATAATGACAACCTGAATAGGAATAAACTTGTTACTCCTTTCTTTAGTACAGATAGTTTCGATCTTAGACAGTACGCGTATCGCAACAACTTGCGATGTATGTGCATCTAACTCTGCCGTTGTCGTGTAAGTAGGCGTTCTGATCACCCAATCTAACTCGTTAGCTTTATCCGTAATCTTCTGATGCCACATCTCATCCTCCTTAAGGTCCCAGAGATTCAACGATCTAATTTCAATATTTTATATTTTTAAATTGTTGCAAAAACTATGAGAGTTTTAAAAAAAACTCAAGTTGCATACCCATCCTCGAGTCCGGCAAACACCGTGTTGCAATACTCAACGATCTAATTTCAATATTTTATATTTTTAAATTGTTGCAAAAACTATGAAAGAGTTTTAAAAAAAACTCAAGTTGCATACCCATCCTCGAGTCCGGCAAACACCGTGTTGCAATTCGTTAAGTGAAAGCAACAAGCCGTAATAGGACATTGCGAGTAGAACAATTTCTTCGGCATTGAAGGTTCGGAAATATTCCAAACGCATCCGATACAACAATCAGTGATATAATCCTGTTTATTTATGGTTTCTAACTCCTGTTCAATACATAACAAATTACGTTTCATTTTGAACTAATTAATTTGTTTTATAATTGAATAGTATAGCAACCACGTACCTCTTCCACAGGAACGTGAATAGTGAGCAGAACTTTATTTAAAACATTCGAATAATGTATAATCTTAACTGATCTGGTAGCTAAGAATGTTATTGTATCTACAGAGAGCTTTACGAAACCATCACTGAACGCTAAGTCGCCCACATCATTTTGAAAAACGGTGCCACCATGTTCTCTCTCTTCCAACAACGATAATACAACCGCGCCCGCGCGATTAAGAAAATTGTTTAACCGCAATACATCGTACGATGGTTGTGACAAAAAATTTATATCGTCCATTTTGTCCAAATCATTTCCGACGCCTATTTGCTCCTGCAAATTTTTAGAACGTTCAGAATTATACTTACCGATATCTGGAGACATGGTAATGTTTTGGCGCTAACACATGGCGCGAGACACTGCCGTGCTTTTATAGACAATAATGTAAACTATTACCATTTTAAATAAATTTATATCTTGTTTATCACGCAATTCTTTTCTACAAGTTACAGGAAATTGCGTCCACTTGTTCTTACAAGGCACTTCATCCGTTTGTATCTCAACGTCTATATTGTCGTCGCCGGTTTGGATAAACACCTATAGAAAACAGTATACAATACTCAATCGATCATGGTACAATTATCATAAATTATTTTATATATATATATATAATTCATCATAGGGTATAGGATTGCATTCCAATAATGACCATTCCATAAAGTCCAGTTTTATCATTTCCAACAATTCTTCGCCTCTATTCCTTATCTTTCGCGAGTTCTGCAAAAGATAAAGCAATTTAGATATATAATATATGTATTTAATATTATGCTACGTTCTTGTGTAAAAGTAAATTACCTCTTCACGATGATTCTCTTTTGGTTTACGAAAATCGATAAATGGTACTTGCGACAGCGGCGGAGATCTAGTAAAATCCTCAGAACGGCTATCCTCGAAGCCTTCATCAGTGGACGACGGCAAAGATTTATTTTCTACTGGTCGATCGTCACTGCTTCAAATAAATGTGAACACAGTAAATTAACCATATATTTTACTTTATTCTTTTTAAAATAAAACGCTTTAGAGTAAAGCATGCAAATAAAAGTGTAACAATTATAGATGACAAGAAATGTGCAAGTATAATCAAGTATAATAATAAATTTACAAGTATTCATTTATTCATCTTGATACTTGATCTTAGTTATCACAAACCTAAACGTTTTACCAACTGGCTCTCTTAATTCAGGTAACGGCGATGTATTGGATTGCGTTAAAAGCATAGATTCTACCCGTGCTGCCCGTTTTTTCGCTTCTGCTAGATCGTAATGTCCTGAATCAAGCATATGTTCCTCTTCAACCTTTGTATGTTCCATTCTTTTCTACAAAAATCGTTTTTATAAAATTATGTGTTTCGACATAGAGAATAAATATTCATATAGAATAAGTATTCAGTGAGTGATAATACCTTCTCTCGGAGGCGTAATTCGATCGGTTCTAAATGGGAACTGCTTCCACTGCTATCTGATTTTTCGCTAATCGAGGGAGTATCGCTGTCTGTGCATTCTTGAAAGTCCGATTCATAATCCTGAAAGACAACACAAAGTAATATAATTATCATATATATCATCATTTAAATTTTTCCTGCTTTTTTTCTTACCTCAAAATCATCTTCATAATCGTAGTCCACCTCATTCGAGTCTGCTTGTATACCAGAATGACTGTCTGTTAAAACATCTTTTTTCTGCTCTTTTTCCATGATATCTGGTCTCCTTACAGCACTGTGTAGCATTCTTATCTCGCTTGGACTTAGCGTCCTGGATTTTCTGCGTTCTCTGGACGACATTTGTGGCTTAGTTCGATTGGGTGTAGAGAGATCTTGCGATTTTTCTTTATCCCTTAATGCTCGAATTGCAATCTTTTCGTTAGATTTAATATTGAGCTTGTCTGTAGTCCATTTTGGCATATATACCGTACTCTGACCTCTCTTTGAATATCCCACTTGTTCTCTAGATTTCCTCTTTTTGACTGAATTATCATCGCTTGATTTTGTAACATTTTCAGGTCTTATCTTAGAAGTTGTACTTTTCTTCATTAATGAATGACTAGACGAAGCATTGAGTGGACTAGATTTCGATGTCGAGGATACTTGTTTGACAGTCTTAACTTGAGAAGATCCGGCGAATGGCATGATAGTATTTCTAATTGATTGTGTCCTTGTCAAGGAATTCTGCAACGATTTGGATCCTCTATCTCCATCTCCTCTATCCTCAATAGTTTGAGATTTCCTTGGAAAATTAGAATCTGATTTTTTCGATGTATCGGTATTGCTTTCATTACTGGATGACGTTTTTGGTTTTGACCGGACATGTGTCTGGACTACATCTTTAAGTCCAATTTTTTTAGTTGCTCCCTAAAGAGAAATAAATTATTATTGGAGCAAAATAGAATTTTTTATACACATAGTAAAATTTAAATTAAAATAAATAGTATTAATCTAACTAACAAAATATAATTTTTTATAATATGTAAATGTCAATATGAGCCAACACATGAAGTTAGAATATGATATAATTAAAGCTTTATTAAGCTAATGTGATATACGTTTCGACCCTTGTTTCGAATCCTCTTCAATACATAAATTAATGATGCAATAACAATTAGTAAGATCATATTATGATGGCTGTGTCTATTTTTAACGAAGATTCCCTCTCATTATTTGTTGAGCGTTAGAACTGTTAATATCGTTCTCATACTTGCTATAAAAATTGTAATTCAATAACGAGGTAAGCGATAATCCTATGTTCTTCCGTTTCAACATTACATCAAATCTGCCAGTTTGCACATCTTTCCTTAAAGAATGGACACAGTCGTCATAATGTGATTTTACTAATTGTTATTGCGTCATTAGTTTATGTACTGAAGAGGATCCGAAACAAAGATCTATAAACGTATACTATATTAGCTTAATAAAGCTTTAATTATATCACACACCAATTTCCTGTGTTGACTCATATTGGCATTTACATATTATTATTAGATTTAATCTTTTGGGGCCTATTACTATTACTTTTGTATAATTTTTTATTTTGTAACATCATATGTTTGATAACAATAGTTTAATTATTAAGTTAACAATAAACATTTAATATTTTACTATTAAAATATTAAATAATAATAACAAGATAATTTTATATTAACACTTTAAAAAACTAGATACTTTAAAATAAACCAATCAAAGCAACATTTAAAAATGAGAAATTTTTAATTTTTAATTTAAGCATTATTATGTGTGTATGTTACATATTTTTAGAGCGTGAAATAAATTGTACAAGCAATGTTAAAGTTTCTAGAATCAATTCTTATAAATAAAACATAATTAGATTGAGTCATGTCCATGCTTTCTGTGTAATTAATAAAGAATGTGTGCACATAAAACATCTTTTTTATAATAGCAATAAATTATATAGAATCAATACTCTCTCTTTCTCTATTATGTCTATTATCATAATCTTTACATAGCTTCGCGAAAAATGTCAATAATTTCGAGGTTGACGTAAGTGAAGTAGCTTGACAAATTCACGCGTTAGTTAATACAAACAAAAAGGAATGCAATTCGCAGGTGTACATTTCTGTATCTAGAATGTAATATGTGACATGGTAATCGAACTAATACGTTAAAAATCGTTAAAACACTCACTTTATTGGACATTATGCCGCTAATTGATCGGCGTTGACAGTTACAGTCGATCCTAAGGCAACCATGATGTAAACTAATGCAACCATGATGTAAAGCGGGGAGCACAGACTCTTGCATAACGCATAACACGTAATGCATAAGAATATGTACCAATCGAAGTTCTCCGTTTCTTTCCTTTCCATGTAATAGAGAACTCTGGTTGGTTTAATTTCTTATGCCTCATGTGTTATGCGTTATGCAAAAGTCTGTGCTCCCCGCTTAAGGCTGATGTCAATTACTACGTTTACACGGCACGCTTTACGCCGAAGTTATAACATGGATGTCATGAAACTGATCACAGTCATTCCATTCTTCAGAGGAACAGCTAAGACCTCTGCTACACGGCACGCTTAACCCTGGATCTACAATAGATTTTTAAGCTTTAAGCCATAAGGAATGGACGAATCACAATCAATTATTCTCCTCGCATTCGACTGTAGTTGGTCAATTTCTTACGGCTTAAGGCTTAAAACATCCATTGTAGATCCGGACTAATCGAATTTAATAACATCCGTAGTTATGAAATTGGCCAATCATAGCTTTTCGTCGGGAGAATAGAATGATTGTGATTGGCCAGTTTCATAACTACGGATGTTATTAAACTCGATTAAGGGTGCCGTGTAAATGTAGTCAATGATTGGCCAGTTTCATAACATCGATGTTATAACTTCGGCGTAAAGCGTGCCGTGTAAACGTAGTAATTGGCTGCGTTCAGTAGACTTAAGCGGGGAGCACAGACTCTTGCTCTTACAACAATAATTAGATAAAAGGCATA
>NW_017299973.1:175046-176375 GCF_001594075.2 Trachymyrmex cornetzi
TTGTATACAGCATTACTTTGTTCAGTAGTTTTTAATTTATCTTTACCTGTTTTTATGATAAAATTCAAATTATTCATGGGTTTAAAGGCTACTTTAAAGTTATTCTTTTTAGCAACAGATTTGAATTTTTCAGAAACATCTTTGTAAGGAACAATAAAAAAATTATCAAAGTTGATATCATTAAAATCTTTATAAGAACCAGTATTACTATAAACATGTTTTCGTCTCGACAAAGTAATAATTCTTTTATTAATCGTAGAAAAGAGAAAGTCTAAAAGATAACCATTTTTTTAAAAAATATTAATCATTGTTTCTATATTTCTAGTATAAAATCTAGGATGTGATAAGAAAATTATTCTATCCAATTGACCAAGAATAACCCCCCTTTTATGATTTAAAGGATGATTAGAATTGAAGTTCAGATATCGTCCAGAATTAGTCGGTTTTTTATAATTGTCAAAGATAATGTGTCCACTTTCCACAATCAAACTGACATCCAGAAAATTAATAGATCCATCGTCATTCTGTTCTGAATAAATATATTTATTCGCGACTAATATCTTGCGTTCGTAGTTGTATGCCTTTTATCTAATTATTGTTGTTTTAATATTGAACTACGTTTGACCTAATTTGTCTTGCTCTTACATAACGCATAACACATGAGGCATAAGAAATTAAACCAACCAGAGTTCTCTATTACATGGAAGGGAAAGAAACGGAGAACTTCGATTAGTACATATTCTTATGCATTACGTGTTATGCGTTATGCAAGAGTCTGTGCTCCCCGCTTTAGGGTGCAATCCACTTGGCGCTACAAACGTTTTCACTTTCATATGCTTCTATAGAACGGTCCATTAGCACTACTAATGCTGCCAACCTTTGACTATATACCTCTGGACTGCTAGTTACCCCCACTTTTCCTACCTTTTCCATAAGATAGAAAGAGAGGACCGTGTATCCAAGATCTCAGAGCCATCAGGTCCGGAAGTTGGCCAAATCAAGAACTAACTAGCTGCATTTTAAGTAAGAATCGGTACGAATAACTCCGAATAAATAATTGAAGTGATCCAGAAGTACTGCTAAATAAAAAATGGTTCGTTCTTGTTTTGCTAAATTATGTAATAATACCAGATACAAAACTGTAGGAGTAATTAAATGTGATGCGGGAAAAATACAGATTTAAAATCAATTCGAAAAAGGAACCAAATTTAATATATATAATAAAATAAAGTACATATTACAGTACAATAAAATATACATGAAAAGAAACACGGTAGGACAAATCTAAATAAAATATATCTGAAGAAAATAATATATATAAGATATATA
>NW_017299973.1:177307-178682 GCF_001594075.2 Trachymyrmex cornetzi
CATTGGAAGCAATTGGAAATAAGGTGGAAGTGGAAACCTGTGATGTATTAAATGACGTCATACGTACTATTGGGACACATTTGAAGCGCCATGTGGACCGTTTAAAACAACGCTCCAAACGATTCGAAGCATTTGTAGCGCCAAGTGGACCACATCCTTAGGTTTGTTCGCGTCGCATGCTCCAACATGCTCCAACATGTTCCTGCCATAGTTCCTACTCACTCTAATGAGTGCATTGGAGTGAGTAGGAGCAAGCGTCGCATGCTCCAACATGCTCCAACATGTTCCTGCCATAGTTCCTATTCACTCTAATGAGTGCATTGGAGTGAGTAGGAGCTATGATAAGTGCATATTGGAGCATGTTGGAGCATGCGACGCGAATAAACTTTTAGGGCTGCGTTCAGAAACATCACCCGAGTGCCCCCGCATATCGTATTATCTTTGTTGTTCACTCAGTGTTACAGCCCTTCTACAATAAGCCACAAGTCAAAAGTTCTAAGCGATCTTAAATCATAATCGGTGAAGTTGGCCAATAGCCAACTTGAACGACTTGGTTAAGACTGGTTAAGACTTCTGACGTTCTGACTTGCGACTTATTGTAGAAGGCCTATTAAACAAGGATAAGATAATACACGGAGACACCCGGGTGATGTTTTTGAACGCAGCCTAGCAGTTTTGGGGTGATCCCGTTTGCCTAGGCTGCGTTCAGAAACTTCACCTTGCGAGTGATTGCTAGAAGTCTGTGTGAGTCAAAGCCATAGGCCCGTATTCAGAACGCGCTTTTATCGATAAAAGCGCACTTTTATCTCTGAAATTCTATAATATGCGTGACGTAAAGTATAGTATGTTAGCGTGCTAACATCGTTGTAAGCGCGTTCTGAATACGGGCCATAGAGAATGGACTGCGCGATCCGTGTATAACTCATAGACATATAAGATAGACCCAGCATCTATACTACATGTTGGGGTTTGGCAGAACGGTGCGAGAGGCAAGATATCGGGGCAACCTGTCCTTCTCTGCGCGTGCATCTTGACATTCTTGACAAAATCAAAAAACTATGAATACCGGCCTATGTCTTTGATTTTGCCTCTATGACAGATTTCCTAACCTCAATAGTCATCAACTTTAAGGGTGCCGTCACATGCGGCGTAACTTGCGCAAGCATAACTTGCGCCGACCAATCATATCATTTCACTTGAACATCAGGTTCTGTCTAGTCACTTTATGCTTTTTACGCTATTTTGTTTTTACGCCGAAACGTGATAGAACCACTATGCATCGAATCTAATTTCTGGCTCATTTTAGCTTATTCTGTCTGAAAAAATGCACAAGGGTTTCGATTTTGCAACAGTACAATTATAAAAGTCGTGCGCC
>NW_017299973.1:179171-180010 GCF_001594075.2 Trachymyrmex cornetzi
TTCGAAAAAACACTGAAAATAAAAGGTTAACGCTCAAATTTGAGTGTTATTTTCAATGTTTCTTCGAAAATTTTCAGTGTCTGTTTCCATAAGGACGGGGCCCGGAACATCACAATTTCACCGTTGAGTAGAAAAAGACACAGATTGGCCGCAACCTACGTCCCTCTCTCTCATTTTCCTCGACCAACATATCCTATACCGCTACACGGATCGCGCAGTCCATTCTCTATGTCTTTGGTGTGAGTGAAATGGTAGGGATAAGGTACCCTCTCTGGGTACCTCGGCTGCGTTCAAAAACATCACCCGGATGTCTCCGTGTATTATCTTATCCTTGTTTAATAGGCCTACAATAAGTCGCAAGTCAGAACGTCAGAAGTCTTAACCAGTCTTAACCATGTCGTTCAAGTTGGCTATTGGCCAACTTCACCGATTATGACTTAAGGGGGTCAATCATGAAACTTTTAACGCGAACTTGATTTTACCTAACAATCACGTAATTTTTCCCCTAGAATAAAATCGTGAAAAGTGGAAAAGTTTGCAATATTTATAATAACCATTATAAAATACCGTTACTTAACATGTGTAAAATACTATTATCACTTCCTCTTTATATTTTAAATATAAAATTTGGGTTAACACAACAATTTTAATCACTCACGTAATGTTGCGAAGCAAAAGTCACTAGTAAGACAGTGCCAGAGGAGAAACCTGAGAGAGGCCATGGCGGCCTTTTCGGCGTGATAGGCGAAAGCCACCGTACGCTAGCGGCACCAACATCATTTTTATAAAATGATGTGAACTACGTATCGCATTATCGACACTGTCGATAAAATCGTAGT
>NW_017299973.1:180261-181060 GCF_001594075.2 Trachymyrmex cornetzi
TAGCCAATATAGCGCCAAATATAAAATAAATAGAGCTGTAAGATATATTTTATGTCAATTTCTTCTGCATTTAGGTCCATATTTTAAACTTTTTTATCGATAAATGTCTCTAAAAATAACTTATGAGCTTTCTGATTGATTGCACGCCACTTTTAGATGAACTTCTATCGATATAAGAAAGTGCAGAATATGGATCTGAAAGGATAAGTAAGATCACAATAAGTGATTGAAATATTATAAAATGCTACATAAAATTTCTTTGTATTTTAAAATTACATTAGTTGTTGTTTATTATTGCTTTTATTGAATGAAAAAATTGTCTATACATTTCTACGAAAGATATTTCTTCGTCATCATATATTTCGTTTACTAACAATAAACACGTTTTAAAACTCTGCATGTTTATTATTTAAATATTCACATGAAATAATGGCTTCTACGCATAAGATAGAAAACAACAAACAGATAAAATTATTATTAACGTTTACTGGCCGCTTTCTAACCTAAATCTTTGTTTGGAAGTCGCGCACAGAATACCCTAGAGTGACTTCAGGAACAACCAGTCTATTTTAGCGTCAGTAGTGGTACTCGGTAGTGGTACATGTACCAGAATAAGCTCCACCCCTACCATGGTACATATACCAAACGATCGCCAAAAAAATATTAATTTACAAAAAAATGTTTTTTTAATCGAATAAGGCGTTTTTTTATAGATTTTTGGATGCTGAAAACGATGCCGTGAGTTAAATTTCACTGGCACGTCAGGTTATCGAAATAATTGAGGTTTAATATGCAAAAA
>NW_017299973.1:183772-184724 GCF_001594075.2 Trachymyrmex cornetzi
GTTTTTTTCAATCTAAGTAAATATCTTCCGCCCGACTCTCGGCATCCTAATCTGACATTTCTGAATATGTTTTCATGTCTTGATCAATTGTGCATGTACACGTGTACGCGTATAAATGTGTTGCGTATATGTACATATATCACGTATATGTATACATTTTTTTTTATATATTACGTATTATGTTTATATTTTTATATTTATATGAATATAAAATAATGTAGTTGAAGTTTGGAACGATCCTGAAGTGAAAATTAAAGGTAAGCCCACACTGAAATAACAGACAATCAAAGATCACGCATACATAAGATGTAAGGTGCATATAAGATGTAAGGTTCTAGTTTAATTTACACTTCTAAAACTCTATTATTTTAGATTGTAAAAAATAATACCGTAGATAACAATTGTACAGCTTGATGAGGCACAAATAATAGTAGAATTAATTTTCAGAAAAATTAATTTTTCATGGTTATATAAAGATCAAGGCCTTTAAAAAATGTTTGCACTTCGGAGAAGTTTTAATGTAATACGTAATATGGAAAATTCCTTATATACAAAAGATGTATGACTTCAAAGGAAACTTAATATAGTGTATATTTTGTTAGAAATGAAAGTTTTTTGGATATCTCAAAGTCATTTTTTTTAAAACAAAATTGTATGATCTTTTATACAATACAATCATGTTATTCTATATATAAAAGTATCAAAATGTAAAATAATAAAAAATCAACATTTAATGATATATTTTGTACTTTCATTGTAGTACATTAGACATAAAATATGAAATATTATAATTTGATTTAAATGTCTATTGAAATATTATGTTTAAAGCATATTAGATTATCGATATTAAACGTAAATAAACGGGAAGCGAGATCATGTATGTCGTTCGCGAATGTTTGTAGAGTGTCATTTTTTTAAAGAAGAAAAGAGCATTGACATATCAAAAAGTGTT
>NW_017299973.1:185185-187338 GCF_001594075.2 Trachymyrmex cornetzi
GCGATCTGACTTTGATTTTGTCAAAATGCCCTGCTTTGCTGCTTGGGATTGTTTGATAAAAATTTCTTCGAATACCAATTGCGGGATTTTCTAAATATTTCATCGACAATTATCGGTGTCGTTAATTAGTGACAGCCAATGACAGCCGTACTCTCTTCCAGGATTATCCGACCATTGGCTGTCGTTAGTTAACGAATGCATCAATCATCGATAAGACACTTAGAGAATCCCGCTATAGAACAAGACTACGTAGTCATTTTCTATATTAGTTTTATTGGATGCTGAATACAAACCTATTTTTCAAATTGTTCCATCACGTCACAATTTTAAGAAATTTGCAATTGAAATTATAATTCCTAGAATATTATTTAAAATAGAACATAGCGTTTTATATTAATCTAATTATTTTGTTAAAGGAAGAAATCTCCTTTTCTGTAAATATACGCTATACATATATGTATATATATAGTCAGTGACACAATTAGAGAGCATAATTAGCAGCTCTCAGAAAAAAATCGAGTATATAAAAAATTCAAGGGAATATTATCTATTAAAAGGACAGAAAATACCGTTATTGTAACATTTTTACAAATACACCGTTTTCACACAAGTTATGGACTATCATTTTCAGTCAAAAAATCGTCGCAAGAAACTTTTTCTTCAAACAACTGTATCTTGCACAAAAATTGATGAACAGAAGAAAAGACAGTTTTGTAGGAAATGTTATAAGCCTTAATTTGATATACTTTATATTTCTTACACAAATCCTGTAAAAACTGAAGTATTACTTAATTTGATATACTTTATATTCCTTATACAAATCCTGTAAAAACTGAAGTATTTATAAAAAAGTAACGACAAACAATAACAGACAAAATTTTGAGAAAATATTGATAAAAGCAATTTTCTTTAAAGCTATTTTTCTAAAAATACATTTTGGAGAGTGGTACGCAACTAGTATCGTATATAAATACATATAAACTTTGAGAAAAATACGAATATTATTTTTTCCAATTCGATTACATACGTATTAATAAATAAATTCATATTTTAACGTAAATTGAGATTTAACGTAAAATAAAGTCGAGTTGGTTAAGACGCTCTTCCCGGATAGTCGAGAGGTCCCAGGTTCGAATCCTGGCTGAGGTAATATTTTTCGCAATAAGATTTTATAATAATAATTTAGGGGGGATTATTTTCATACGTAGGATTGTCCGAAAATTTTTCGGCGCCTTATTGTATTCAATTTATTAACATGTCAGTGATTGTGGTAAATGTCGGAATGTTTCGGCGCACAGTCACATCTGAGATAATTAAATTTAAAAATTAAGATCTTGTATTGTGTTTATAACATCTAACTTGACCGAATAATGGAGTTCTTGATATTTATATGTTAGCATTTACACAGTCGTAATTATTACTTATTTCTTAACGTAAAATCTTAATATGAAAATTCCTTGATTATTGACTCGTATGAATAAATCAAAATGTGTCTCAATGCCAAATCGAGTCTAAACACTAGGTATAGTTGTGTGTCAAATTCTTTATTGTGTTAAAATATACGTTTCAATCCTTGTATTGGATCCTTATCAATATTTCTTATAGCGTTTTCGGCCCGATCGGGTTTGCACCAACCTGGGTTGGATTAATCTTTCCTATTGGTTGACGTCACCCGCTCTACCAATAGGAGAGCACAAAACGCCATTAATCCAACCCAGGTTGGTGCAAACCTGGCCGGGCCGAAAATGCTATTAGTTACTACGTTATATCAATGTGCTCCCTAGAACACTACATTATCAAAAGTTATTTACCACTGATGGTTTACTTATGAATACAGTTATAAATTAAAATTGATATTCACTTACATGACATAATGTTAGTATGTGTGAAAATTATGCTACTCTTCATGTCTATCGTCAACAGGCAACTGTTCTCGTTTACAATTTAACACACGTGCGGACAAAGGGAACACAGTGGTAGCGATGGATAAAAACGACTATATAAATAAAATGTTAGTCTTACTTGAGGATGTGGATACTTACGTATCAATCACACGCAATCCGGTTAACAAAATTACTTCTAAACTAAGCGAATTGTTAAAGAGATGGAAATCTAAACATTATATAAGTGATAGCAAATATAAATGGTTGAAC
>NW_017299974.1:0-3360 GCF_001594075.2 Trachymyrmex cornetzi
TATAAAAGTGTCTTTATACATAAGCCATTGATCGTAATTACCATTGAATTGTGGAAGTTGCAACGTTGGTAACTTAACATTAATATTATGGGTATTGTCAATTACCTGTTGCCCTGGCTGCGGCAATGCCTGCACCGCTTGTCTCTCTCTTACCAATCGCTTCGCTATCGCCAAATGCTCAAAGTAAGCGTCTTCTATCGATTGCCGTTCTCTAGTCAATTCTGCATCCAACATCTGCAACTCCTCCTGGCTCGGTGCAGGATCCCGTGCTGCTAATGCTTCCAATTTAATTTCTGCTATAAGCGTTTGTGCTTCATTGTATGCGTTATATAAATCCTCGGCTCGCTGTATACGCTCTGGCAGCTGCTCTGTTCTCTCTTGGTTATGTTCTCGAACGAATCTAATAAAGGACGTAATTTGACCCTTTATATTTGTTCGCTTAGCTCTCGGTTTCGTCAGCGCTTCCATTTTGTCTTGTATGCTATGCCACGCCGTTACGATCCTCGTGGTACTAATGCTTCGTTTCCTTTCTTGATGACCAAAAAAATCGCTCGAACTATTTTCCGAGCATCCGGCTCGAAGGACCAATGTTGCTCAATACACTGAGCGAATGAATATAATGCTTGTGGTAATGCGTAATTAACAATCTTTATTACTATGTATTTAGTACACGACGGTGTTACTCCCTGAGAACTCACACACAATGGCCGTCAACCCGTCTACCACTCACTTCTTCATGCAACGCCCTCATCACTTGACGATGCTTCACTAAACTAATAACGTTATCGACATAGCAGACGCGAACTTAAGAAATAAATGAAACAATTCTCTACAATCTATAATCGGGAGGTAGGCCTTCGAAAGCCCCTCCATATCCGTCTGTAGGTTGAGTCCATGCGTTTGTCTTCTGATGAATCTCATCTCCGAAATTAATCTCTGCCTGTAGTGAGGTTCCTCGTCCAATATTGCAACACTGTCCCAGTCAAAATCGTGTCCCTCTTGCAACCGATGTTCCGTTATAACACTGCGAGCAGACGTGTTCCATCGGATGTGGTTCTTATGTTCCTGTAACCTTCCCATTGATTATGCGATGGACTGTATCCAAGACCATTGGCGATTTATTTCTAGAGATTGTTGTTTACCGAAAGAGGAATTCATCAAGGCGGTTCAGTTTATTTTAGATTCTACTTTCTTTGTGTTTGATAGTGTTATTTATAAACAGAATTATGGTACTCCCATGGGCTCCCCGTTGTCTCCCGTCATCGCGGATTTAGTTATGCGTAAGTTGGAGAGTAGAGCTTTGTCTTTGATTAAGTTTCCGTTACCCCTTTACTATAGGTATGTTGACGATATAATCATGGCAGCGCCTGTTTCTTCGGTTAGTTCGATTCTTGATGTCTATAATTCTCAGCATCCTAGGCTCCAGTTTACTATGGAAGTGGGGGATGATAGGTTAAATTTTTTGGATGTTACAGTGATTAGTGATAATGAGTTGATAGAATTTGATTGGTAACACAAGCCAACCTTTTCGGGTAGATATTTGAACTTTTGGTCACAGCATGCGATTTCTCAAAAAATAGGTACAATCGCGGGATTAGTTGATAGGGTGATTTTGCTTTCGAATCCTAAATTCCATTTTGATAATTTGTGTTTTGTAATTAAAGTATTGTTAGAGAATGATTATCCTTTGAGTTTTATATTTGAGAATATTAACAACCGTTTGAAAAATATTATTATGGCTAGTAATAGGAAGAGGGTTGTTAGTGATAATAGCGTGGATGTAGTACAGCCTTCGTGATTCACTATCCCTTTCGTTCGTGGTATTACTGAGAAGTTTAATAGATTGAATAGCGAGCATATGAGGGTGTCATTTTATAGTGTTAATAAATTGCAAGAATTTATTAGGGTGCATAAGTTCCCCTTACCACGTGATAAAAAGTCGAAGGTTGTTTATAAGATTTCGTGCAAGAGCTGCGACGTGAGTTATGTGGGACAGACGTGTAGACAACTGAAGTCAAGAATCATGGAACATAAGAACCACATCCGATAACGGAACATCGGTTGCAAGAGGGACATAATTTTGACTGGGACAACGTTGCAATATTAGACGAGGAACCTCACTACAGGAAGAGACTGATTTCGGAGATGATATTCAGAAGACAAACGCATGGACTCAATCTGCAGACGTATATGGAGGGGCTTCCGAAGGCCTACCACCCGATTATAGATAAACTATAAAAGCTCGAGTTGTTGTCACGTCTTGTCAGTCGGTGTCGCTCGTACAAAGTAATAAGTCCTTCTGACGAGATTTTTTATCACTTTACAATTTTCATTAGTATTAGTTAATAACAAAAAAGTGACTCACTGTGTCTGATACCGACTGGCCAACATATCAGGAACCGGTTCTTGAATTATCCATGATTATGTTTGCGATACGGTACTTTGTAATTGTGGTGAGCGTCCCTATTTTCGGGATAATTAATTATATTATTAAAGTTTTTTGATAAATTAGTTTCTATATTCTTTAATTTGACATTTTTAATATTTCCCTTCTTTTTCATTTTCTTTCTTTTCTTTTTATTTAATTCTGGCATTGAAATTCTCGATGTACGGGAACTCACCATGACAGGATAACTTTTACTTTATACATGTTAGTGTGTGTTTGCTCTGAGGAAGGCTCAAAAATGAGTCGAAACATGTAAGCGCGTTTAATGAATAAAGAAGTTTCATTCTTTATAAATGTATTATTTGCGCGACGTCTTCTGCGCCCGACTCCTAGTGCCCTTACTCTTTCCAATTCTTTGATTTGTAAGAAGTCTTGATTAGTTTATTAACGGAAATATTCCAACTTAAGATGTGTAAAAAATTATGGAATATTTCGTACGGTCTATTAACAAAAAAAAAAAACAAAAAAAGTTGTATACTAGACGAAATATTCATATAAAGGGTTAAAAGGAAAGACGCAAAAAAATCAAATTTTTTGATATTTTCACTTCTCAGTGGATACGTACCTTAAGAGGTTTTACATCTTGAAAAGCAGTGAAGACATCATTGGTCTGTTTTTTGTTCCTACACTGGACTGTTCTAGAACTCTCTTTCTCGCTTTAAACAAATATCAAACGTATATCTTTCTCACTTTAAGTTCCAAAAGCGTACACTAATTCAGCCACAGAAAACAGACCTCATGTCGTCTATCCTGACATCACCATGGATTACGAAGCACGAAAACCAAATTTATATTCGCCAACATAAAAACGCTCTCTGGTAAAAGAGAATTAATTACTAAGCGGGAATTATAGTTACTATACGATACATGTATATATATATATATATATATATACAGGGTGTCAATTATGTACC
>NW_017299974.1:5312-7917 GCF_001594075.2 Trachymyrmex cornetzi
TATATATATATATATATAGGATATATACTCGTACAATAACATTGACCAGATACTATTAAAGACCGACATCCTTACAGGAGTTTGCGAATTTCGCGTCTGTGTTAATATTTAAGTGACTAAGCCCGGATCCTCATACGAGCAACAGCGCTTTGACACAAAGCGCTAATCCGTGAAAAGCCGGTTGTGGGGGTAAAATTTATCCCCATCACCCGTTTTTCACCAATCAACGTTCAGTGTCAAAGCGCTGTTGCCCGTACGAGGATCCGGGCTAAAAAACTGATAATATAGTATTAAGAAAAATTTTATGATTTATTAATTTTGTAGACGTATACAGGGTGAGGAAAAAATATGGAAACCCTGAAAAATCTCAAAAAATATAAGTTTTACAGAAAAATGTTTCAAATAAAAGTTGTAGGATTTAAAAAAGTCTATTCAATAGTCTCATCAGTTTGATCCTGACTGGCGTCGTTGAGATCAAGTCAAAGTCACGTTGAATTTTTTAAATGGAACACCCTATTTTTTATTGCATATTCTCATAGCAAATTCTCGAGAACTTTGCAAAACACTATAATTAAGTTCATTTTCGTCAAGTACTTTTTGAGTTATAAGACTTGAAGGTTACAGTACCTCCGGCATTAACATTATCCAAGATGTCCGACCGGCGGCTAATGTTTTGAATGTTGTTCAGGATTATTATCTGGGTAACATTTGTCAAGATCAAAGCATCATTGGTGATTACTTTATTTTCTTATTTTCATTTTTACGTAAAAATGAATTTTTAGTGCAAAAATGAAAATAAGAGGAATAATCATCAATGATCTTGATCTTGACAAATGTTATCCAGTACATGATCCTGAACAACATTCAAGAGGTTTTAGTCGTCGGTTAAGCCCATTCTACAATTGCGTAAGCGTAGTTGTAAGTGATTGTAGTTGTAAGAATTGATTAATCACAGTCAAATATTTTCCTCATGTTTGATTATGATTGGTTAATTCTTACAACTATAACCACTTACAACTACGCTTACGCAATTGTAGAATGAGCTTTAGACAGCTTGCGTAATGCTAATGCCGGAGGTACTGTAACCTTTAAGTGATTCGTAAGGGTTAAATAGAGGTCAAATTAACCTAGGCGATATTATAACAGATAATCGAGAGTATTGGCGTTGTCTTGAAAGATAATCCACAGATTTAGTTCAGGTAAGGTCAAGGCTATCTGATTACCTTTTTAATGTTGACCTTGTGATCACGTTTCAAGGTCATTTCATGGTAATTTCAGGGTCAATTTTTAAAAATAAAATTTGTACTTTTTAAAGCCAGAATCCTTCTTTTAGCGCTACCCAGGAACAACGACGTGGACGTATCGTTTAATTTTTAAACATTTGAAAATTAGATCTTAATTATCAGAAAAATATCAAGAAACGAAAGTGTGAAAAATGTTTAGAAAGAAAGGGTGAAGGAAGAATACTCGGCATCCGGCGTGGGCGAATTCGTAACCTTTCGATTTCCGGTCGAACGCTCAACCATCTGAGCTACGGCACCACCGTGTTCGTCTTTTCCAGTTTCATTCAAATCACCACTCACAAGCATTTTATTCAAGTTGCACTGTTGTGCAGCCAGAGTGCGTTTTACAAATACTTGTTCTTAATAAAATTTTAATTAAGAATGAACTTATCGCCCGTTAGTATTAATAAATTTCAGATTACATGGAAATTCAACTTCTAGAAATAGTGTAAAATATTACAATAATGAAGATGAAATAATCACCAATGATGCTTTGATCTTGACAAATGTTACCCAAATGATAATCCTGAACAACATTCAAAACATTATCGCCGGTCGGACACTTTGGATAATGTTAATGCCGGAGGTACTGTAACCTTCAAGTCTTATAACTCAAAAAGTACTTGACGAAAATGAACTTAATTATAGTGTTTTGGAAAGCTCTCGAGATGTGCTATGAGAATATGAAATGAAAAATAAGTTGTTCCATTTAAAAAATTCAACGTGACTTTGACTTGACCTCAACGACACCAGTCAAGATCAAACTGATGAGACTATTGAATAGACTTTTTTAAATCCTACAACTTTTATTTGAAACATTTTTCTGTAAAACTTATTGTCACGTCCTGGGGCGCGTGTGTGCGGATGCCCCTCGGACGCGGCGTGGGCTCGTCCGACGACGGCTCGGCGTGATTCTCGGCCCTAGCGGCAAGGCCGGTAATCACGGTTATCGGAGTTAAGGAGGGAGGTTGACTATCACAAATTTATTACGTGAAAATGCTAATTTGCGAATTCAAAGACGTTTATTTGTTTGTTTTTTTTGTGTTATAAACCCTCGCGTGGAGCTAAATTCCCCGGTGACTGTTTCGACTTTCACGACCGTCGGCACCGGTCTCGCGGGTAGAGGCGGTGGTGACGGTGGATCCTGACAGTTGCCAGGTACGGGATAATAGTATCCCGGCGGCTGGACGATGCACGAGTCAACGAATTCGCGCGGGTCGAATTTCTCCCGCCAATAATACTCTCTTTGCATCTGCTTGAGGGCCTTGTCGCGGCCGGCGCGATTTCCCTTTGGCATCTACGACCAAAGGTGCGGTTTGTCT
>NW_017299974.1:9525-9904 GCF_001594075.2 Trachymyrmex cornetzi
CACGCGCTAACCGCGTGATCACGGTTCGCGAGGATTTCGCGGCTGTCGCGACAAGTCACGTTGCCACGGCAACGCGTCTGGCGTCGTTAAGAGTGACGTTCGCCTGCGCGCAAATTTCGGCGGACGTTACACTTATATTTTTTGAGATTTTTCAGGGTTTCCATATTTTTTCCTCACCCTGTATATATGCACTTAAAACTCAATAATACTTGATTTTTCCTTAAAATTGTGATTTTAATGTTATAGTTCAAATTTGATTATTAATACCCAGATAACCAAGCATACGATACCGACACCAACCCGCACAAGATACGGCTACCGTACTGTTACTGTACTGTCACGAGGTGGCGGTGTACGGCGTAACTGTACGGTAGCAGTA
>NW_017299974.1:11287-12507 GCF_001594075.2 Trachymyrmex cornetzi
CCGCTACCGTACTGTTACTGTACTGCCACGAGGTGGCGGTGTACGGCGTAACTGTACGGTAGCAGTACAAAAAGTGTAGGTGATATTATAGTACAGCGTATCAACACTGTACCTGTACTGCGTACTATTTAGGTACGTCATGGTACATAACCCGTACCGTATCAATACGGTGTACCATTATCGACAGGAGAGAAACTATGGAGACCTCTAGATGAAGACGATATACATGATAACTGATACTGCGAAAGTACAGCGTATGATTGCCTAACCAGAAAATAATCGTTATAACATTAAAATTAAATATCAGACAGTAACTGAATGAATGTTCAGTTGAAGTGCATAAATTTCTATTAGGACCATATATTGAACAGATATATCATAGCTATACATCCACGATTATACAGGTGTTCGTGGATCATCGAAGTGCAGCGGTTTCTAGACGATTTCAGAAGTCAAGCATAGTAAGTGGCGGTATGCAATCGGATGGGTGACCTTCGAAGTGCTATGAAATTATAGTTCCCGAATTCAGGGAAAATCTTTTTTTTTTTTCATCATAATTTTATGATGTGTACTCTAGAATAAGATAATTAATCAATAATAATACTCATTTTAGCAATAAAACTATAAAATTAATTAATTTTAATAACATGCGTACCTAAGGCATACATTATCGGTACGGCGTACTAAAAGTACGGTGTACCGGTACTGTACTCTTTAGGTACGCACGTACCTGACAGGTACGGTATCGGCACGCATAGTACGCCGTACTCTTACCGTACTAATACCGTGGAGGTATTTTGCTATCTGGGTAGAGATGATAGCTGTAGAGAAAGAAATTGTAATTTTGCAGCAATATGTAAGATATTATGGCATTACAGATATGCATACTCATTTATGGAGTATTTATACAATAAAAAATGAATCGTGAATTTAATAATCTATTAGCCAAATATTTATGATAATAAGCGGAAATTTATATCAATAAAAATTATCTTGGATATTCCCGTTGTATTTCAATTAATGCTCCATATTCGGCGGAAATAAAGAAAAAGAATTAATAAAGAAAGTATTTAATATTATATATAATTAGCGAGTATATTAATTGCGGGAGTTTATAAATAAAATTTCTTGAATTTTTGCTATTACCCAGATAGACAAGCGTGCGATACCCGCACAAGATACCGCTACCGTACTGTTACTGTACTGCCGCGAGGTGGCGG
>NW_017299974.1:13191-23167 GCF_001594075.2 Trachymyrmex cornetzi
GGGTACATGTGACGACAGATTATGCGCGATTTCAGCTGCGTTTTTATCTTTAACAGCTGATAAAGCAGATCGCAATATACATATGCCGTGTTTTGGACAGTCACATCGTGACGACACGCTGTGCTCGATTTTTGCTGCGTTTTTGCTGTCAGTATTTGATATAATAAGTCGTGCGGTATTCCTGTTGCATTACCGTTCTCACAATGTGAGAGCAAATTTGTCAGATTTCTAACTATTATACATTTTGCTAATTTGACATGACATCATGTCAAATCTAGCTTTTTGGTTTATTTTTTGTTTATATATTGTGCCAACATATAATGTATGAATTTTGTTCTATAATATTTATGCCGAATATATTTTGCTCAATTTTTCTAGCATTTTTAAAGCATGTTATGATGCAGTGTCTTTAGAATTTTTGCTGTATTCTTGTTAACGCTAGTTGAAATCACAGATCGTGCTCGACTGCTGCCCGATTTTTGCCAGTATAATATGTAGCATACATTTACAGTGCGTGCTTCCGACATGTCTGGCTATCTGGGTATCTGAGCATGAGAAACTTGTATCTCTTTTTATTACACGTAACAAAAAAATATGAAGTAGCTACACACGTATGTGGATATGAATTAGAAATATATTTTATGTTTTGTAGTGTGTGTTCATCATAATGCACATACAATAATTTAACTCTAATATTCATTAATACGTCTATATCGTATCTGCATGAATATCTAAGTATGAGTAACTTCTATCTCTTTTTATTATGGGCCTTCCACAATAAGCCATTAGTCATAAATCAGAAGTCAGATGCTAAAAATTGACCAATCACAGTTGTCAATTTTTAACATTTGACTTCTGATTTATGACTAATGATTTATTGTAGAAGGCCCATTAGACGTAATAAAAAGAAATGGAATAGCTACATATGTATGTGCAATGTACCTAGATAGCCAAATGTTTAAAATCTTCTAGCAGACCGTCAGCAGGTTCGAGCAAAAAATGACGCAGTCTGCCATCAACTGCATCCGTATTAGGCTTGTGTTCTGTTAACATCGCCTGTCGACATAATATAATGCATATTGTTGACAGAAACTGAGCAGATCCTGCCAACATTATCTAACGCTTGCAGATTCTGTTACGTTTTTTCTAGCAGTCTGTCAATAGTATTATGTACATCTAATTCTGTTGTCATTTTGTTGGCATAATGTGTAGCAGACATTTAAAATCTACTTTCTCTACAAATTTGGAGGATCCTAACCCTATTTGCTACATTAACGGTTTTCAATATTTCGACATCAAAGACTTCATATATGACATGATCATAGATGAAATCTATTGGATAAAAAGCCTAACCATAAGTTAACTTAATCAGATAATGAAAAACGATAATGAAAAACCGAGTCTTAAATCGCAAATAGGTGCTCAACACGTTGCATAAAGTCACAAATATTCGTCAATGCGATGTTGCTGTCACCAAAAATTTGACTATTAGTCACGTGTCAACGACGTGTCTATTACGTTTCGAGAAGTCGCTGCGACGTAACGTGTGACGAGTTGGCACATCATAGAGACGTGTTTGTCACGTATTGTGCAGGCAGGGTAGGAACGATCAGAATAATCGCTGAATGCCTAAAAAAGCGCAGTATTTATTCTGATTTATTTTTAAGCATTTATAACATTTTATTAAAAATTAACATTTATTAACACATTTATTAACATTAATTAACATTTATTAACATTTATTACCATTTAAAATAAACATTTAACATTTTATAAACATAAACATTAAACATAAACATTTAACATTTAACACTAAACATTTAACATTTAACATCAATATTAAACATAAACATTTTACATTTTATTAACATTTTAAATGGAATTTTAATTTATATTGGGTATAGGGCCTTCTTCTTCTGTTTGTTTCTCGGCTTGTTCGTTTTGATTATCCCAATAATTTCGGGCTTCTCTAGTCCGACGCTCTCGATCGCGTAGTGTGCGAATACTTGTTCGGTGACGTTGCTTTGCTGAACTCAAAGCTTCTCTAGCTATTACTTGGAACTCCGTTCGAGTCGGTTTGGCAAAATTATGGTTACAGCAAGCAGCATCTAAATATATATATATATACAATATATTTTTGTTATATAAATGTGCAATGAGATAATTTATATAAAAAATATAGGTTAGAAACGTGGTACGAATATAAAACAATATAATTAAAAAGGCATAAAACCACGAACGCCTGATATAGATAGCTTAAGAATTATATATTTGAAATATTACAATAAATAAGCGTTTTGGTCTTGAATCAGACCTTCTTCAGTATTACATTAAATCTCAAAATTAGAATATTACTCATATAAATAATTTAAATCCCAAATTTAGAATATTACGCATATAAATAATTTAAGATATTACAATTATCCGTTGAATACGTTACTAGCAGATGTTTTATTCCTGTTCAGTGATAGATGTGATTTTTTTCCATTTAAACGCAAAGTGATCCATACAAGTCAGATTGTCTAATAGATCTTGATACGTGAACCACAATCAATAGATAAGCAAATTTTCTCAATTTTATGTCCACACAAAAGTTCCAATTTCTGTTAGACAATATGTACAATTGTAATCCAATTAATAACTTCGACGTATAAAAAACAAGATAGTTATCTTATAACAAACATTTGGAATACTTAATCAAATTCAATTTAATACACTATAATTAAATAGTATAGTTTAAAAAATGTCAAGAGATTAAAATGATCCTAATACGTTATTATAGAACATTCATTTATAGAATACCTGTGTCGAAGATGAGATAACTGCAATGAAGGACGTGGAAAAACAATGTGACAATGATCAATGCTAAAAACGTTATATTAATTTCCGTACAAGTTTAACAGTTTATAATATAATATATTATAGGACCGTACATGTGATAACACAAACTATAGAAAATCAAAGCCTTACACGGTCTAGCTGGATCTTAATGCTTGTATGATTCTTATGTGAATTTATACTACGTATGTAGTCCCACAGAAACGCGCGTCGAAAAATTTCCGGTCTTGAAACGCTAACTCTACTAAACTACCGCAGTAATATCACAAGTTAAATTGACTAGTAATTTTTAACAAATTTTTGATGCTTATTCGCATCTTCGAAACGATCTTAATAATGATGAATAACATATTAAAAACTGTAAATAATTAATTCTTATTGCGAAAAATATTACCTCGGCCGGGAGTCGAACCCGGATCTCTTGCATACCGTGCGAGCGTCCTGAGCCTTTAGACTACCGCCTTAGTAACATTCTTCGCAATAATTGGCATATGAAGGAACAACGTCTCTTTAGGCGACGTAAATTAATATAATATAATATAATATTTAACAGTTTATATATATTTACTGAGTCAACGATAGAAAGTTCTAGAATGTGGAATTATGTAGAGGGCTATATGTTTAATAACAGTAAATATGATTCGGGTAACTTTTCAGTGTCGTTTTGTTTATTAATACCTTTTATTTGTTTTTTAATATATATCATTTCTGATGTGAATCTTTTTTGAAAGAAAGGTTCTGTGTCCAGAATTTCAATGTTATCCCAATTGAATTTGTGTTCAGAATTAATTTGATGCTGTGCTATTACGTTATGAACAGTGTTAGAGTTGGAAGTGCTAGATTTATGTTTTTTAAGTCTCGTTTTTATTTTTCTTTTTGTTTGTCCGACGTATGAGGATTCACAATTCAGGCAATTAATTTTATAAACTACGTTACAATGTTCCATTTTTTAAAGTTTGTTTTTACTTGTTTTAATTATCGAATTTAAATTATTCATTGGTTTATACGCGATTTTAAAATTATTATTTTCAGCAATAGATTTAAACTTTTCTGAGATGTTTTTTATGTACTGCACAGTAAAATACTTATTTATTGAGTTATCATTGACTGAATCCTGAGAATTAATATTATATACATTTTTTCTTCTCTAGCTAGACATTTGATTCTTTTGTTAATGGTGTTAAAAATTAAGTCTAAAGGATATCCGTTGTCAAGAAAAGTATTAATCATCATTTCTATGTTCCTGTTGTGAAATTCCAGATGTGCGAGAAAGAGAATTCTATCCAGTAGACCGATAATAACACCTTTTTTATGTTCTAGCGGATGATTCGAATGAAAGCTGAGGTAGCGTCCAGAGTTCGTCGGTTTTTTGTAATTGTTAAATCTAATCCGTCCCTCCTCAACACTCACAGTAACATCCAGAAAATTTATCGAACCCTCATAATTCAGATCACAAGTAAATGTAATCCTGTCATGATAAGAGTTAAATGTATTTAATGTCTCATTGATTTGATTGTTTGGAATTGCTAGAATAATATCATCCACATATTTGTAATATAGTGGAACGTCAAACATTAATTTAGAAATCACATCATTTTCCAGGTCCTGTACTACTATATCAGCTAAGATGGGTGATAGAGGAAAACCCATAGGAGTAGGTATAGTGTAGCGGTTCTAAGCCATGGGGCTAAAGGGGAGCGCGGGGTGCGGGGGATACTCGTAGGCGAGGGGAAGCGTAGCGCGGGGATTCTTCGGTGGTGGGGGTATGACGTCATGCGGAATGGCAGTAAGATTTTGGGGACTGCAGTCACGTACAAGACAACAAAAAAAACATCACAAAAAAAGAAAATATTGCCATGAACAAAAAACAAACAGTTATAGAACGAAAAGTGTTACAAAGGGTATATGCTCCAACCGTTTTTCGACCAAGATATAACGTAATGTAATTTTTCTATACAAACAATATTTATTAATTATTTTAAATACCTAAATACAACCAAGTTTCGTAATTATTGAGAGTAGGTATAGTAGGCGAGTTCTAACTCTATGTGGTTAGAGTGCGGAGAAGGTCCCTCGGTCGCCGCCGCGACTCAGCGACTACCCCAAAAATGCATTGCGGGCCGCCGCCGCCGCTGCCGCCGTGGGCCGCCGCCACCCGCCAATAGAAGTACGACAACCTTTTTTCTTTCATCTCTTTTATGACTTAGTTTTCACAATACACTGTATTCTTTTCTTTTTATTTCACTAGGGCAAAGGATATGACGGATGGGTATTAAAATAAATACATATATAGCGATGCGAATGAATTTATTTTATTTTATTTTATTCATCCATAATTACACCGATTTTTTTCGTACGCATTAAAAAAGTAAAGCTAATAGCTCACAATCGACGAGCTGATGTACATTGGAGGCATCACTATCGCGTATAGCGTTCTTGAACGCGATATTGGAGAATTGCGTATATTCGACAACGACCATATCGACGAGTCGGACTAATTGTTCGAACATTAGATCGATACACTAGTCAAACCCGAACATACGGTGTATCGTCGTTTCGGTCATCATCATGCGTACGGATGAAGAATCGAGACGCACGAGCGTAGCATTGTTCTGCAACATTCAAACTCTGACGGTTAGCGGTCCAACACTTAGAAAATTGTCCTTGTATTCGTTTCGCAGAATTTTGTAAATATTCCATTGCTGCTCGTAGAGGCCCTTCCACATTTCGAGAGACAGCGACAGTTCGTGTCCGCGATGATCTCCCAGGGCGATCTCCACGTAACTCGGTGGACCAACGTTGATTCCAATTTCCAAATATTTGTATTTGGCCAGTACTCGTCAGGTCGTAACGTCTGCTCAGTAAGCGCACCGCGCGATGCTCCATACTGTGTATATATATAATATTGAAAAACGTTATTTATTGTATAAAAAATATTATTTATTATATAAAAAACGTTGAAACTTACATGTTATGTTCCTTCTTCACGTCGTTCGATGCACTGTTCTCTTTGGCGAAGTACATTTTCAACCGTTCGTACAAGCGGGTATCATAAGACTGATCACATCCTCATAAATTGCTATACTTCGTATATCGTAATACTTCTAAAATCGAAGAAGGGGAGGGTCGTCTCCCTCTTTCCAAGAATTTCAAACATGTAGCAATACGTTGTATCACGTCTTTCTACGTATTTTTTTATCATATCATTCTATGTATTTTCCTTGTCATGAGTTTATATATACATACATACATACATGCATACTCACATACATACATACATACATGATACATACGTACATACGTTCATACATACGTTTATACATACGTTTATACGTATATACGATTATACATACGTTTATAAATACGTTTATACATACGTTTATACATACGTTTATACATACGTTTATACGTACATACATTTATACACACGTTTATACATACGTATATACATACGTTCATACATACACACGTTTATACATACGTTCGTACATACGTTCATACATTCGTTTATACATACGTTTATATGTACATACGTTTATACATACGTTCATACATACATACGTTTACACATACGTCCGTACTTACGTTCATACATACTTTATACATACATTTATACATACGTTCATACATACGTTTCTACATACACTTTTACATACGTTTATACATATATACGTTTATACATACCTTCAAACATACGTTTATATATACGTTTAGACATACGTTTATACATACATACGTTTATACATACGCTTATACATACGTTTATACATACGTTTATACAAACGTTTATACATACGTTTATACATACGTTTATGCATACGTTTATACGTACGTTTATACGTACGTTTATACGTACATACGTTTATACATACGTTTATACATACGTTTATACGTACATACGTTTATAGATACGTTTATACATACTTTCATACATACACACGTTTATACATACGTTCGTACATACGTTCATACATACGTTCATACATACGTTTATACATACGTTTATACGTACATACGTTTATACATATGTTCATACATAAGTTTACACATACGTTCATACATACGTCCGTTTATACATACGTCCGTAGATACGTTCATACATACTTTTATACATACATTTTTACATACGTTTATACATACCTTCAAACATACGTTTAAACATACGTTTAGACATACTTTTATACATACATTTTTACATACGTTTATACATACCTTCAAACATACGTTTAAACATACGTTTAGACATACTTTTATACATACATACGTTTATACATACGCTTATACATACGTTTATACATACGTTTATACAAACGTTTATACGTACGTTTATACGTACGTTTATACGTATGTTTATACATACGTTTATACGTACATACGGTTATACACACGTTTATACATACGTTTATACATACGTTCATACATACACACGTTTATACATACGTTCGTACATACGTTCATACATACGTTTATACATACGTTTGTACGTACATACGTTTATACATACGTTCATACATAAGTTTATACATACGTTCATACATACATACGTTTATACATACGTCCGTACGTACGTTCATACATACTTTTATACATACGTTTATACATACGTTGATACATACGTTTCTACATACATTTTTACATACGTTTATACATACCTTCAAACATACGTTTAAACATACGTTTAGACATACTTTTATACATACATACGTTTATACATACGCTTATACATACGTTTATACATACGTTTATACAAACGTTTATACATACGTTTATACGTACATACGTTTATACATACGTTATACATACGTTTATATGTCCGTTTATACGTACGTTTATACGTACGTTTATACGTACATACGTTTATACATACGTTTATACATACGTTTATACATACGTTTATACATACGTTTATACGTACATACGTTTATACACACGTTTATACACACGTTTATAAATACGTTCATACATACACACGTTTATACATACGTTCGTACATACGTTTATACGTACATACGTTTATACATACGTTCATACATACATACGATTATACATACGTCCGTACATACGTTCATACATACTTTTATACATACGTTTAAACATACGTTCATACGTACGTTTCTACATACATTTTTACATTCGTTTATACATATATACGTTTATACATACCTTCAAACATACGTTTATACATACGTTTAGACATACGTTTATACATACATACGTTTATACGTACGTTTATACGTACGTTTATACGTACGTTTATACGTACGTTTATACGTACGTTTATACGTACGTTTATACATACGTTTATACGTACATACGGTTATACACACGTTTATACATACGTTTATGCATACGTTCATACATACACACGTTTATACATACGTTCGTACATACGTTCATACATACGTTTATACATACGTTTGTACGTACATACGTTTATACATACGTTCATACATAAGTTTATACATACGTTCATACATACATACGTTTATACATACGTCCGTACGTACGTTCATACATACTTTTATACATACGTTTATACATACGTTGATACATACGTTTCTACATACATTTTTACATACGTTTATACATACCTTCAAACATACGTTTAAACATACGTTTAGACATACTTTTATACATACATACGTTTATACATACGCTTATACATACGTTTATACATACGTTTATACAAACGTTTATACATACGTTTATACGTACATACGTTTATACATACGTTATACATACGTTTATATGTCCGTTTATACGTACGTTTATACGTACGTTTATACGTACATACGTTTATACATACGTTTATACATACGTTTATACATACGTTTATACATACGTTTATACGTACATACGTTTATACACACGTTTATACACACGTTTATAAATACGTTCATACATACACACGTTTATACATACGTTCGTACATACGTTTATACGTACATACGTTTATACATACGTTCATACATACATACGATTATACATACGTCCGTACATACGTTCATACATACTTTTATACATACGTTTAAACATACGTTCATACGTACGTTTCTACATACATTTTTACATTCGTTTATACATATATACGTTTATACATACCTTCAAACATACGTTTATACATACGTTTAGACATACGTTTATACATACATACGTTTATACGTACGTTTATACGTACGTTTATACGTACGTTTATACGTACGTTTATACGTACGTTTATACGTACGTTTATACATACGTTTATACGTACATACGGTTATACACACGTTTATACATACGTTTATGCATACGTTCATACATACACACGTTTATACATACGTTCGTACATACGTTCATACATACGTTTATACATACGTTTGTACGTACATACGTTTATACATACGTTCATACATAAGTTTATACATACGTTCATACATACATACGTTTATACATACGTCCGTACGTACGTTCATACATACTTTTATACATACGTTTATACATACGTTGATACATACGTTTCTACATAAATTTTTACGTATGTTTATACATATATACGTTTATACATACCTTCAAACATACGTTTATACATACGTTTAGACATACGTTTATACATACGTTTATAGGTACATACGTTTATACATACGTTCATACATACGTTTATACCTACATACGTTTATACATATGTTTATAAATACGTTTATAAGTACGTTTATACATACGTTTATACGTACATACGTTTATACATACGTTTGTACATACGTTTATATATACGTTTATACATACGTTTGTACATACGTTTATACATATGTTTATACATACGTTTATACATACGTTCAAACATACGTTTATACATACGTTTAAATATACGTTTATATATACGTTTATATATACGTTTATACATACGTTTGTACATACATTGCTACATACATTTATACATACGTTTATACTTACGTTTATACATACGTTTATACATACGTTTATATATAACAAAGGAAGGGAAGGAAAAGAAATTTTAGAATCGTATTAAAAAAAAATCTCATATTTTATTTTTTAAACTTGATACATTTTTTTTGGCTTTGTGACCACCAGTTATGTATTTTAAATACATTTTGTAACGCACAATTCTTAATATGTTTTCCACATCGCATAGTATTGGTAA
>NW_017299974.1:23465-31635 GCF_001594075.2 Trachymyrmex cornetzi
GAATGGCTCCTTTTCTCAACACCGCTACTTCCTTCACGATAAATTTATTTCCAACGATAAATCCTTGCAAATCCACAAACGTTGGTATGGCCATGGCGATTTTTCGAGACTGTGCTCGATCGATTTCGATGAATCTTGGTTTTTATCTCTTGTATTGAAAAGAAGGAGAGGTATAAAAAAGTAATATACTTTTAATGAATATTTATTTTTTCATGTTGTTGCCGGCGGCGGGAGCCTTTGATCTGGTTCCCCCGTTACGACAATTAAGACGATTTATTTTTGGTGCCGGGTTCGCTCGGACGCTTCGACGGAGCCCTGCCGACCCGTCGCTCTCCAGATTCGTACTGACTTTTGTCGCGCGAACTCGAACGGCTCGCGGCTTTGATTTTGGAAGCGATAACGCGATTCGCCAATAACATCGACCCAGCAACGAGCGACGAATCAGGGGGTAACACACCAAGTACGACGAGGGTCTTTTTTCTGTGTCGAAAGACTCCCGTTGTCATCGGTACACAAACACTCGCTCTTGACGTCGACATCGCTCGAAAGTCGAGTCAACAAAGATTCGAAGCGAAGAAGTTTCTCGAGCGATCTCGACGGCCGCACGAATTAACGCTCTAATTCTGAACAATGTAATGCTGCATGTACAATATAATCTAAACCATAGACTGTTAGTTCACTTACTGTGGCAGAATTTTTAACATGAATTCTGTACAAAATGTTTGCATCATCGCATTTATTAGTAATACAATTTTCTCTTAAAAATGATGCAAAATATTTGAATTTCTCACTAACACCATGCGTATATTGACTCAGATCATAGAATACATGCTCGACACATTGCTCAAGGTCAAATAAGAAGAGCATAGTTATTGGTTTCATGTACAAGCATGTACCATATAGTGCTAATTTTATGTTATTCGTATTACCTATTTTAACATGTTCCACATTCGAATCTTGAATCAATAATGATGACGATGATCATGATGAGATTGTTGCCTCGATGCATTTCGCTCAATATCTGCACGTCTCTCGATGAACGCCTTCTATGTACCATGAGGCAGGATCATGCGGTTGCCTCGATTGTCACCGATCTCAATTTGTACGTGAGACGTAGGCCCCACGACGATTCAAATGTTCAGGTGTGACCGAACTACAATCCATTATTTTATTCCATTCGGCCCTTTCACGTCTTCTCGTCTACGGTCGCCACTCCTTTTAACCTTCTAAAGGAGAAGGAATTTCCTTGTGTGCGAGTCGCCTTCCTTGGTCATCTGATTGTGGTCCCTCAGTCTCCCGCTTTGATCTCTTGATTTACAACGCAGGGTAGGATTTCGAATAATCACACATTGATAATTGCAGGAAACTCATTATAATTTATTAGTCGTAGCACTTTGTTTCTTTCATTTACACACTCGTTCTAAGCTACGCGCAGATACTCTCCGCCTGCTACGCACATTATCCAATGTTCCTCGCATCGCTCAACATAATTACCCCGGCACAAACGCCTTACAATTGTCACGACAAACGGTCTTTTATATTTAATTCTCCGGTTAGTCACATATTTTAAACTTCGCGGCGTACAAGCGCTATTTCCTCACTCACGGACAAAAAACGAAAAAACCTTGAAGCCTTACATTTCCGTTACTTTTTCCTCTCTTACGGACAAAAAGCGAAAAAGCCTTGAAGCCTTACATTTTAAATCTCACGGCGGACAGCCTCTTTTCCTTCCGCGCTCGCACTTATCTAACCTATGCTCCCTTCTCTCGTGCTCTACCCTCTCTCTACGACTTGCGCACTGAACGCGCTCGCAGCGTTAGCCGTTGAATACTCACTACGCCGCTCAATATTTATTTCCTACATTTTATCACATTATATTAATTTTTAATCAATGCTTTTCTTTATTTTCAGGTACAACATACAAGTCGACATGCAACCGCTGGTCTTCTCCCGCTAGAGTAATTGGTAAGTATTATAAAATAATAATTAATTCTTTTTATTTACAGGTTTCACTTATCGACTATTTTCTCTCTTATCTACTTACATTATGTACACCTCTTATCCCTAGTAGATATCTAATTAATCAACTCTGTCGGTACAATAACGGTAATTTACCCACTTCCGGTTATCGGATCGCTCTGAAATTCATACGGTACACTCAGTCGGTGTTACTTAGCAACATGACGGTTGGTTATTTCGCTCCTTCAACTTTTAATCTTTGTTACCAATAATTATCGACACTCGGTGTATCGATCAACTCGAAACTTTCTATAGCCTTTGCTTTAAGGTTCGATAAAATAACTACGGTGGCTTTTTCCCATCCGTTGACTTTTATCTCTACTTCACAATACTTTACCGACACACGGTATATCGATCAACTCAAAACTCACTATACTGCTTTGTCTATCGTGCATCTAAGCAATGACGGTGGCTTTCTCCCATCCGTCAACTTTTACTTACAATAACAATAATTTACCGACATCCGGTATAATTATTCAATCTCTATGTATTCATCCTACTTCTAAATAGCTTGCTTCATGATATGACGGTCGCTTTACGCAATCCGCTAATGCGACCTACACAACGTCAGTTTTTTACCGACTACCCGTTATATCCGGTACACCCTAAACGTATCAATCGTTTCGTTTAACGATACTCTTTAATCCAACGGTTCAATATTTCTTAATTCTGAATATTTATTCCTAATAACGATAACTTTTGGTCACCCTGTATAAGTAGTGATCTCCCATTTTACCAATATTCCCAATTCGTGTCCACGTGAAATATTACGGTCGCGTTTCGCGATCCTCCAACAATAATTCTTAACTGTCAATTTTATTCGATCACCCGTTATACGCGATGATTCGTAAATGTCTCTGCGTACTTTATTCAAGTTACTAATTACATTAACGGTGGCTTTACTCGCTACTCCCGTTTAGACTATTTGATCACAATTTTATTCAAACACCCGATATATTGTATAACCCGTTATTGTTTGTAATCAACTCTCTGAATTCAACTCGTAACTTTAACGGTTGGTTTTCCCCGTAATAGATTTTATTCACTCTATTTCTTATCTGACAACTCGAATCACTTTTTTCTCGTCACCCGTTATACGGTTATTTATCAAATCATCACCGTTTCTACGGTTTTGTGGCCTTAAGGGCATCTAACACTATATTTACAACTTAATCTATTCTTAACTCTATATACCTAACTCTAAAATCTTTTTTCTTTTATTTTCTTTTCCCTTTTTCCACTTCGCTCTCTATCCCTATTTTTAATCCTAGTCTATCTCTATTTCCATTATATTATTCTATATACATTTTAACACTACCTAGCTTCTCTAGATTTGTTTATTTTACCTCGCAGGTGTAGGCATCGATTCGGGATGAAGCCGGAACCTAGCCTCCGGTTTCACAGGAACTTGTACACTATCAATGTTAATGTATATTTCCTCATCAAGATGTAAGCGAGGTTTCGAAGATGTATGAGAAGATGATATGTAGAAAAAGGAAAACATGTATAGACCTTAGAAAAAAATACATAACGTATCAAAAAAATTTATAAAACTTGAATGAACTTCCTGTCTCTCGCACGCCTCATCTTGTTGAATTGGAACGTAATAGTTCATAGAATGAGACGTTTTCAAGGATAGGGTCTGATACAGTAGAAGCAATCTTCTCTAGTAGTAGGAGCAATCCACAGAGCGACTTATGTGATAAGATTTATGTATCATAAGTCTCTTTTTTTAAATAGTGATCCCCACCACAAATTTTCAGAAGCTTCGCATTTCACTGAATCCTCAGCGTATGTAGTGAACCAACTTACTGAATCAGTAATGTCGCCATAAGTCTCTCTAATTAGTGCTTACCATTTCACACTTTCCAGTGACATATCCAAGTATCGTTGAAAATTATTATTTTCGCATCAAGAGTTATTTCAATTTCGCCTCTATATGTGTGCGATTTTACTTTAATATAGATATCATAATTACATTTTATGACATTGAAGTAATATATGATCCACAACGTCTATGTGAAGGATGAGCTTCACTGTATGTTCCATCAGTAACGTCATGAATCGTACAATGACATGTAGGAATATTTAAAGTTACGTATTCATCAAACTTCGAATCACACACATTGATATGTTCACATATCTACTATGTCTTATGCTTGGTACACCATGTACTACTGCGAGTAAGCACGTTTCGAAATCCAAGTTCTTCATACTACGACTCAAATGCATCATCGACGAGCAATATTGTTTATCAATTTCGCACAGAGTAACGTAAATGTACAATTCTTGTTTAACGTTTAAAGTATAATATCCTCACAGACGTTTTATGATGCGATGACCGCGGCGGTAAATATTCACTGAGCGACTGATGTATTAGGGCTCTCTACCGTTCATGCGTTTTCTATTTCATTATTTTTATATATTATTTATTTTTGTTTTTTCATTTTTTTATTCGTTTTTTTCTTTCGGACGGTGTATTCAATGTGGAATTTTACTTATCTTTACAAATATGCGAGTTAATTTTCAGTATAATTGCCATCAAGCCTACATTAAACTATGCAATGACACATATACAAAAATGCACTATGACAATATCGAATCTTCTTTTATATCTCAGGAATCAGCATCAGCCACAATAAAGTCTGTGTGTTTTCCCATTCTCTTTTCAGTTATGACAATTTTGCATTATACGCAACGCGTATTGTAACAAGTTCTGCAATCAGAAAGATTTCAAAGATCCGCGTGAAAAATAGCAATTGCTGAGGATCAAATAAACAAAAATGACACACAATCATTGTCGGATTCGTATCTTATAGTTTGTAAAATCATAATTTGTCTGCATTTGTATTGAAAGTGACCCGATTAAGGTCCAGATGTTTGTAATGGATTGCTCAATTGTTATTAGTATTAATTATTTAACTTTTGAACGGTACCGAATGTTAAAAAAATTCGTACGAGCGTTCATTCGTACATATAATATGTACGTGTGTACGTACCCGTAAGTACTTAATGTGCATATTCAATTTAATTTAATTTTTTAAATTAATTATTTTATTTGTGTATTATTTATAAATAATAAAAAAAACGTTGCTTTAACTCTATACTTGTCATGTTTTTTTTTACATACGAGTGTATGTATGAACGTATGTATAAACGTATGTATAAACGTGTGTATAAACGTATGTACGTATAAACGTATGTATAAACGTATGTATAAACGTTTGTACGTATAAACGTACGTATAAACGTACGTATAAACGTACGTATAAACGTACGTATAAACGTACGTATAAACGTACGTATAAACGTACGTATAAACGTACGTCTAAACGTACGTATAAACGTACGTATAAACGTACGAATAAACGTACGTATAAACGTATGTATAAACGTATGTATAAACGTATGTATGTATAAACGTATGTCTAAACGTATGTATAAACGTATGTTTGAAGGTATGTATAAACGTATATATGTATAAACGAATGTAAAAATGTATGTAGAAACGTACGTATGAACGTATGTTTAAACGTATGTATAAAAGTATGTATGAACGTATGTACGGACGTATGTATAACCGTATGTATGTATGAACGTATGTATAAACTTATGTATGAACGTATGTATAAACGTATGTACGTATAAACATATGTACGAACGTATGTATAAACGTGTGTATGTATGAACGTATTTATAAACGTGTGTATAAACGTGTGTATAAACGTGTGTATAAACGTATGTACGTATAAACGTATGTATAAACGTATGTATAAACGTATGTACGTATAAACGTATGTATAAACGTATGTTTGAACGTATGTATAAACTTATGTATGAACGTATGTATGAACGTATGTACGTATAAACGTATGTTTGAACGTATGTATAAACGTATGTATGTATGAACGTATGTATAAACGTATGTATAAACGTATGTACGTATAAACGTATGTATAAACGTATGTTTGAACGTATGTATAAACGTATGTAGGTATAAACGTATGTACGTATAAACATACGTTTGTATGTATAAACGTATGTATGAACGTATGTACGAACGTATGTATAAACGTATGTACGATGAACGTATGTATGAACGTATGTATAAACGTATGTATAAACGTATGTACGTATAAACGTATGTATAAACGTATGTATAACCGTATGTATAAACGTGTGTTTGAACGTATGTATAAACGTATGTACGTATAAACGTATGTACGTATAAACGTATGTACGTATAAACGTATGTACGTATAAACGTATGTACGTATAAACGTATGTACGTATAAACGTATGTACGTATAAACGTATGTACGTATAAACGTATGTACGTATAAACGTATGTACGTATAAACGTATGTACGTATAAACGTATGTACGTATAAACGTATGTACGTATAAACGTATGTACGTATAAACGTATGTACGTATAAACGTATGTACGTATAAACGTATGTACGTATAAACGTATGTACGTATAAACGTATGTACGTATAAACGTATGTACGTATAAACGTATGTACGTATAAACGTATGTACGTATAAACGTATGTACGTATAAACGTATGTACGTATAAACGTATGTACGTATAAACGTATGTACGTATAAACGTATGTACGTATAAACGTATGTACGTATAAACGTATGTACGTATAAACGTATGTACGTATAAACGTATGTACGTATAAACGTATGTACGTATAAACGTATGTATAAACGTATGTATGTATAAGTGTATGTATAAACGTATTTACGTATAAACGTACGTATAAACGTATGTACGTATAAACGTATTTATAAACGTATATTTGAACGTATGTATAAACGTATGTATAAACGTATGTAGAAACATATGTATTAACGTACGTGTAAACGTATGTATAAACGTATGTTTGAACGTATGTATAAACGTATGTATGTATGAACGTATGTATAAACTTATGTATGAACGTATGTATGAACGTATGTACGTATAAACGTGTGTATAAACGTATGTTTGAACGTATGTATAAACGTATGTATAAACTTATGTATGAACGTATGTATGAGCGTATGTATAAACGTATGTATGAACGTATGTACGAACGTATGTACGAACGTATGTATAAACGTATGTATAACCGTATGTATAAACGTGTGTTTGAACGTATGTATAAACGTATATATGTATAAACGTATGTATAAATGTATGTATAAACGTATGTATGAACGTATGTATAAACGTATGTACATGTAAACGTATGTATAAACGTATGTATGAACGTATGTACGAACGTATGTATAAACGTATGTATGTATGAACGTATGTATAAACGTATGTACGTATAAACGTATGTATAAATGTATGTATGAACGTATGTACGAACGTATGTATAAACATGTGTATGTATGAACGTATGTATATACGTATGTATAAACGTGTGTATAAACGTATGTACTATAAACGTATGTATAAACGCATGTATAAACGTATGTATAAACGTATGTATAAACGTATGTATGTATAAGTGTATGTATAAACGTATTTACGTATAAACGTACGTATAAACGTATGTACGTATAAACGTATGTATAAACGTATGTTTGAACGTATGTATAAACGTATGTATAAACGTATGTAGAAACGTATGTATTAACGTATGTACGTGTAAACGTACGTATAAACGTATGTATGAACGTATGTATGTATACATGTACGTATGTATGTATGTTTGTATGTGTGTATGTATGTAGGTGTGTATGTATATATAAACTCATGACAAGGAAAATACATAGAATGATATGATAAAGAAAATACGTAGAAAGACGTGATACAACGTATTGCTACATGTTTGAAATTCTTGGAAAGAGGGGGACGACCTTCCCCTTCTTCGATTTTAGAAGTATTACGATATACGAAGTATTGCAATTTATGAGGATGTGGTCAGTCTTACGATACCCGCTTGTACGAACGGTTGAAAATGTACTTCGCCAAAGAGAACAGTGCATCGAACGACGTGAAGAAGGAACATAACATGTAAGTTTCAACGGTTTTTATATACTAAATAATGTTTTTTATACAATAAATAACGTTTTTCAATATTATGTATATACACAGTATGGAGCGTCGCGCGGTGCGCTTACTGAACAGACGTTACGACCTGA
>NW_017299974.1:32004-32309 GCF_001594075.2 Trachymyrmex cornetzi
AATATACGCAATTCTCCAATATCGCGTTCAAGAACGCTATACGCGATAGTGATGCCTCCAATGTACATCAGCTCGTCGATTGTGAGCTATTAGCTTTACTTTTTTAATGCGTACGAAAAAAATCGGTGTAATTATGGATGAATAAAATAAAATAAAATAAATTCATTCGCATCGCTATATATGTATTTATTTTAATACCCATCCGTCATATCCTTTGCCCTAGTAAAATAAAAAGAAAAGAACACAGCGTATTGTGAAAACTAAGTCATAAAAAAGACAAAAGGAAAAAAGGTTGTCGTTCTTCT
>NW_017299974.1:32406-34663 GCF_001594075.2 Trachymyrmex cornetzi
CTCTAGCCACATAGAGTTAGAACTCGCCTACTATACCTACTTTCAATAATTATGAAACTTGGTTGTGTTTAGATATTTAAAATAATTAATAAATATTGTTTCGACAGAAAAATTACATTACGTTATATCTTGGTCGAAAAACGGTTGGAGCATATACCCTTTGTAACACTTTTCGTTCTATAACTGTTTGTTTTTTGTTCATGGCAATATTTTCTTTTTTTGTGATGTTTTTTTTGTTGTCTTGTACGTGACTGCAGTCCCCAAAATCTTACTGCCATTCCGCATGACGTCATACCCCCACCACCGAAGAATCCCCGCGCTACGCTTCCCCTCGCCTACGAGTATCCCCCGCACCCCGCGCTCCCCTCTAGCCCCATGGGTTAGAACCGCTACACTATACCTACTCATAGGCATGCCAAAAATCTGCTTAAAATAATCATTGTCAAATTTAAAATATGTAGAGTTAAAGATTAATGAGATGGCTTTAAAAAATTCGTTTTTAGGTATTTTAGTATTCATTGAGATAGAATTTCATCTTGCGTCAAATGCTTTTTATAACCAAGTCTTCAGAAATATTAGTGTACATCGATACAATATCATACGATACAATTTCATATTCCTCGTTAATAGACAGACCATTAAGTTTGTTAACAAATTCGAAGCTGTTCTTTATATGACTAAATTCCTTTTTTAGACTTTTATCGATAATATTTTTCAGGAAAAGCAAGCGCATATAGTGGACTGTTAATACAACTTATAATTATCCTTAATGGATTGCCATCTTTATGTACTTTTGGCAGCCCATAAGTCCTCGGTACATTTCCATCAGTAACATTAAGATATTGGTCAATATATTTCAAGTTTTCCACCTAGTCAAAAGTTTGTGGGTCCGATTAGTCATCATGGTCGTCGGATCTTTGTTAATTCTAATGTAAGTATTTATATCTGATAATAATTCATTCATGTTTTCTTTGTAATCGCTCCAATTCATTATTACAGTCGATTCCTCTTATTGGCCCTAGTGAATAACAATTCCGGATGGGAATCTATATAAATGTCTTGGTAGCAATCATTCCATTTTTTAGTGTGCATTCTTCTGAATTGATTTTAAAATTATCATCTAAGTTACTTTTTAAAACGCGAATAGCATCATTTCTTATGGAGTTACGTGTATTTTCATCTAATTTAATGATATTATATTCAATTTGTTTTACGAACTCAATGTTGCATTTTTCCTTATTAATTAAACTGTGCGGTAGATTAAATTTTTGTCCCAGTTGTAAAATAGTTTGTACATTTTCAAGAATATGCACATTACTTAGATTAATTATCCAGTTTTTGTTAATATTACAATATTTATATTATAATTATCATCAAAGTTGATTGGACTAATATGAGTTTGATACATTATGTTCTCTTTAGAATTATTATTCACTTGAGTGGTTATTTTTTTAATATAAAATGGCATGAATTTACCATTAGATTCAGAGGAGTTCGACCATAAAATATTAAAATCTATGGGTTTGATTTTTTCCTTCCTTAATAGAGATGCTGATGTTCTTAAATTTATTAACTTATTGTTAATACTATTATATTCTTTAAACCATAATTTGTTAAAAGTAATTTCTTGTCTACTAAAAAAGAAAAAAGCAACCCGACTAGGTAAAGAACTAGAAATTCGCCTGTGTAATTTAAACATCTCATTTTTAATCTTGCGAGTTGTCTATACGAGTCCTGAATTTCCCATATGATTATCTTATTTGTAAAATTGTATTTGATGCGCTCAAATTTGTAAAGAGATGAGTTTGTACAGATGTTCGTTTGATAAAATACAATCTTTCTTAAATGTTGCGGTATTAATGTTTCATTTTTACAAGTTTTTAGATAATAAATTCTTAGTTTTAAGTTCATGTTCGTGCGTAATAATTTAATAAATTTCTTTAAGTCAAGGCACACTATAATCCCAAAATAGGTTCTAATATAATTAAAATACGATAAATTTGACCGCATGTTAATGTCTGCGTCACAATAAACAATATAGGTTAGAAACGTGGTACGAATATAAAACAATATAATTAAAAAGGCATAAAATCACGAACGTCTGATATAGATGGTTTAAGAATTATATATTAAAAATATTACAATAAACAAATTTTGAGACTTAATGTAATACTGAAGAAGGTCTGATTCAAGACCAAAACGTTTATTTATTGTAATATTTCAAATATATAGGGGAAAGTGGGCGAATTGTGCGCAC
>NW_017299974.1:34732-34982 GCF_001594075.2 Trachymyrmex cornetzi
CATTCTTCTATCATTACGTATTCTTATCTTGAACAGATTTTCATTCAATAAGGTTGTATTTGACAAAAAGGAAAAAACGGAAAAGCGAAAGAACTTCTCTCGCGTCGGGTAATTATGCGCAAAACAAGTCGTAAGAAATGAATGAATTGTGAAATGTTGACATAGAAATCAGAACATACATTCATTATATTGCAATATAAATATATATTAAACATATTTTAAATGTACATTGTATATATTAAGAAAAAAT
>NW_017299974.1:35307-36271 GCF_001594075.2 Trachymyrmex cornetzi
CCAGGATACGCACAATTACCCGCTGCAGACAGTTCCCCCACTTTCCCCCAATTCTTAAGCCATCTATATCAGGCGTTCGTGGTTTTATGCCTTTTTAATTATATAATTTATATAATTTATATGTATACCTCCTTAATTAATTATTTTATTTATTTATTTATTCATTTACCTATTTATTTCTTTACTTAATTATTTATTTACTCATTTATTTATTTATTTATATTTTTATTCATTTATTTATTTTTTTGTCTGTTTATTAATATTTATAAAAAAAATTTATATAGTTATGGAATAAAAATATCACACACCATAAATCGCCTTTATAATACGTGTATTGTACAAAGGATATAGACCTCCCTCCTGGCCAAACCATGTAAATTTTGTAGTTAAATAGTCTTGTATTGCTTCATTTAAAAAATTGACGGCTTCTTTAGCAGTGAAACCGCCCACATGTAGAAAGTAATCCACTTATATGTTAGAAAATAAAAAATATATTGATTACCTGAATATAGTCTTTATGAAAACACAAAATTAATGTTTCGTTAGATAACAGAAAATATTCGAAATACAAATTAAAAAATTAATTAATTTTTTTGTTTATATAATTCACAAATAGTCCAATGAAGCGAGTTTGAAGATATAATGCCGAAAATGTATCCCAAATATATCACATAGCGATATATTTTTTTACATAGTCAAAATTTTGTATGTAACACATTATTTTTGCTTCAATTTATCACTTCTTCATATGATTCTCCATCCACATTTTCGAATGATATCTGCCTATGTACTAATTGGTAAAAGTATCGGCTTTTGTTGTATTCGGTGTCGATTTTTATTTCTTTGAACAGCTCTGTCGATATGATTTGTCACGAATGCGATATTGCACAAGTGATCATTGCGCCACGATACGTGTTTAGCTTACACGAACGAAATCATATTATTTAAAATAAGATAAACTATA
>NW_017299974.1:37323-37575 GCF_001594075.2 Trachymyrmex cornetzi
CTATAGTTGTTTTATATACAAGATGTTTGTAGAGTGTATCAGTGAGTGTTTTACCTAAATTAGAAATTTAAATTAATTTTAAAAAATGCACTTACCTGACAGAGATTCGAACCGAGGTCCTCTGGATAATGAATCTCCTACCTTACGTAGTATGCCATTTCTTCAATTTTGATAAATTAAGTAACTTATATATACTTAAGTTAGCCGACTCTCAGCCGACATTGAACGTTGGGCCGACGTTGGCAGTATGTC
>NW_017299974.1:44453-45910 GCF_001594075.2 Trachymyrmex cornetzi
ATATAATAGACCACTTGATATACTAAAACTTTTGTATTGAACATTTTTTTCCATAAGCATTATTTATCAAGATATTTGACCGTTGCCGAACTTTCTCACATCACTGTATATATGGGGCATTCTTTCTCAAATCAGCCACCCCCCTGCGCATTTTATTTTTAAAGATAAAATTTTTTTCGAAGCGTCAAAATTTCCGCCTAAACCTCAATTTTTTGATGCCGTATGGTGTTTTTTATTTCCTTCTTATGGGTGTGACCATACGTTAAAAATAATGCTCAGTGTTGCGTACGAGTACCCTCGAGTACCCCCGTGACCCCAGCAACCGGCGACGAATAAGCTGCGACAATAACATCGGGTAAAGGTAAAGTCGAGGGTGTATGTGATCTTAGCTGATGTCATGAACTTTTAAAAGACATATCTAGGTCGCGAGTATCTTTTATCCTAATTAAATCATTAAAAAAAAAGCTCTCAAAACGTTACTTTTGCATTTTTCAAGTATTTTGGTAAGTCTGAGCATTATTTTTAACGTATGGTCACACCCATAAGAAGGAAATAAAAAACACCATACGGCATCAAAAAATTGAGGTTTAGGCAGAAATTTTAACGCTTCGAAAAAAATTTTATCTTTAAAAATATGCGCAGGCGGGTGGCTGATTTGAGAAAGAATGCCCCATATATATACTATAATCGTTGGCATTGTACACGATGAAAAATTATAAAATCAAAATTTTACATTTTGCTTGTTCTTTTTTCTTATTCTTGGTTTTTCTTGGTTATTTTTGGCTTTTTTCTTGGTTTCTCCTCTCTAAAAGGAAATAAAATATTCCACTATGTAAACAACGTATAATATGAATTCTAGATATATGGTTAAAATTTTCTTTACAATTGATGCAGCGCTATCTTACTATTGTATCTTTCTATTACAAATGAAATAATCATAGTGTACAGTCGAGTTAGTATATTAAATTTAATTCTGTTGTTTTTACCAAGATTGGAAAGTAATGCGTAACTTGTAACTTCATTACTGTTTTCGTTACTTTTTTGGTTGTAACGGTAACAGTAACGTGTTATTTTTATGAAATAATGTTCCTTGTTTTTACACACACACACACACACACACACACACACACACACACACACACACACACACACACACACATATTAATAATATTTATTTACTATATATCATTTATTACAGGAAAATGGAGCGCACGAAAAGAAATATCACAAAACCAACGAAGTACAAAAATACTTCCTCGGATGAGGTTTCTGCAATAAAAGCAGTGAATAAAGCACTGAAAAGCGAAGTGATAATGCAGAAAACGATTGAAAATGACATAAATCTATTGAAACAGAGAGTTAATCAGAATCCTGCGAGAAATAATCATAATTATTATTATAAATTAATTTATGTGGTTTCTGATATAAAAAGTTAATATAAAATTAGAGCATATAAC
>NW_017299975.1:0-6355 GCF_001594075.2 Trachymyrmex cornetzi
TTTCATATGTATATCACAAAATTTTCAAAGTAAAAAAATGAGAGGAAGTTTTCCGAGGAGAGAGATAGTAAGGATCGTACCGCAAAAAAAACCCAAAGATAGAAAAAATCGACGCTTAGTTTTTTGAAATAAATCCGTGAATCCGATACCAATTCTGCCACCTGCATATTGATGATTAAATATCGGACAGATAATCCTTTTAGGCTGCACTTCTTTTGGCGCTTATACCGCTGTAAGCGTCATTTCATCCTTGTTATTTATCAAATATGAAATAATGATGCTTACAAGCGCTGTGAGCGCCAAATCGAACGCAGCCTTAGTAATGCATCGCTCGCGTTTTGTTTCGGCACACACGACGTGAGCGAAATGCATAATTCATCTTATGTTTCATGTCTTATAATAAAATACCAACTGAAATAAAAGCTGTGATTATAATTGAATTTTTTGTTCATACTTCTCTTACATTATTTCATATGATCTCGGTAAATATATTATATATTAAAATATAATAGAAAATTCTCAGTAAAATAATATAGAAAAATATAAAATGTACATAATATCAACAATCAGTAAATACGATTTTTTACGTTTTGATAATTTACAAACATGTACTAGAGATTAGTTAACTATATATACAGCTGTACATTTAATTTCTTTTATCGCCGCGAATCATTCGTGAAATATGGGGAAGGGGGGAGGGCAATGTATGAACGGCCTAAGGGCGGCAAATTTGTTAATCCGCCACTGCATGAGACTATTAGGCGTTGGTAGAGAAGGTATAAATTTATTTTGTGGCCTCATGGATTTATCTCAAGGTTGTAGTAATACTTTGTACTATGCTGTTGTGGAAAAGATTTATATTGGAGTCTGAGGCGTTATGACTGCCTTTTGCGCCCTACGCTGGAATTTGCTTTTGCTCCCCATCACAAGGATTACTCAAGGAAGTCTCTGAAGCATCAATCCCCCGCCAATTGCAACGAACTAAATTAAAAAAAAAAGGAATTTCCAACAATTTACATAACACAGGAATACGAATACAATAAAGGGTCTAGCCGAATAAGCATATGAAAAATGCCCCCAAATCAAATCCAATTTTGAGTACCTAACATTGTTAAGCTCAATAAAAGATTATTTTACACCAAATTTCAACTTGCTAAATTTATTCATGTGGCAGTAATGATGAAAAACGTCAATTTCAATTTTTTGTTTTTATTTTCCTATCGTGTGAATTAAAAAATCTGAAAAAATTTGACACACTTTTTAGCATGATATTACATCTAAACAGAATTTTTTAGATTTTTTACGAAAAATATGAATTAAAAAACGGAAGTGGCAACGCAATGTGGACGCGCGTTTTGACATAAATAAAAAAAACTTTGTACTTTAGAGAATAAGAATAAAATATTTGGCGAAATCTCTCAATTTTTGCATTAATATGATCGTCCTTTCTCGGAAAGATAACTATAAAGATAATTATACTATTATTTGAGTAAGAGAGAGAGAGAGAGGGAGAGAGAGAGAGAGAGAGAGAGAGAGAGAGAGAGAGAGAGAGAGAGAGAAGAGAGAGAGAGAATCCAGTACCCATCAGGAGAAAAAGAAATCTCTAACATATTACTTGGGATATACAAAAATGATTTGACGCAAACGACGTTATAGTAATAATTAAATATCAAAAAAATTAAGTCTATAGTTTTTCTTTACACTACAATTTCATTTAAAAAATTGGTTACTTCTGATTATACATGTTATATCGTATAAAATATTTCAAAATGTATGCATAAATATAATATATCAAATACATTCCTGATGGGGAAATACAAATAAAAAATCTTAAATACAAAAAAATATTTAAAAATCTGAGAAAATTTGACACATTTTTTAGCATATTACATTTAAAAAAAATTTTATTTTTTAAAAGTGTGGAATATTGTTTTAAAAATTAAAAAAACTGAGTTTTAATTTTTAAAAAAACATTGTTCCACGCCTTTAAAAAATCTAAATATGACATATTTCATTCACTAGAGAATGATCAATTCACTATGATTTATTGAAGACTACTCGAATATTTTCTATGAAAACATGCATTTAAAATTTTTTTTATTTTTTTTAACTCACATTTTCATTAAAAATCTAAAAAAATTCTTTTTAGATGTAATATTATATCATGTTAAAAAGTGTTTCAAATTTTTTCAGATTTTCCAATTCACACGATAGGAAAATAAAAATAAAGTTGAAATTGACTTTTTCTCTCTCTCATCATTACTGCTACATGAATAAATTTAGCAGGTTGAAATTTGGTGTAAAATATTCTTTTATCGAGCTTAACAATGTTAGGTATTCAAAACTGGATTTGGTTTGGAGGCATTTTTCATATGCTTATTCGGTAGAACCTTTCATATTTTCTTTTTTAATAATATATTTGATGCTTAATGCAACATACTATTACATTTTCTGGCTTTAGTTTTTGATAATATTCTGATTACGTCTCAACGGTCCTTGTAGGACTGTCAAGACTGATTACATAATCAAAACTGTTCACCAATTCTTTTTCAGTTGGTATCATAATTAAACTGGGGGTGATCCCGATTGATCACGGCTCGATTGGACACCACCAATCACAGCGACCGGTGCTTAGGAGCTTTGTAGTCTCAAGCGCTGTGAGTGGCTCGTGTCCAATTGGATGCCATACGCTAAACTGCATGACCGCGTCTGCGTCAATGTATTTCTCAGATAATTCTTTATTATTTTTAATTTTGAGAAAGATGCCTCTGTAGTTGCCACAGATATTGGCACAGTTAATAAGATCTGTAACGCTATCGCTAAATTTAAAAAGATTTCCAGAAAACCACTTTAACTAATTCATTTAAAATATCAAGTAAGATAGAGCTTTATATGTATTTACAAGAGTAGCGCTACCTATTAAAATTTTGCGCCCTACGCTGGAGCGTACCTACTCAATGTCTCGTAACGCCTCCGATTAAAGCAAAGGCTATTTTCGATATTTTAAGAAGAAAAACAGTAGAAGAGGAAAAAATTAAAAATTCTATAAATGGCAAATCAATAACTGAAATAACTGTTTCTGGTGATGGAACGTGGAAGAAAAGAGGTTTCAGTTCATTCTTTGGAATCACAACACTTATTGGAAAATATACAAACAAAGTGATTGACCTCCTTGTAAAATCTGCTTATTGTCATGCTTATAAATTATGGGAATCTAAACATGAAACTCCGGAATATGAAATTTGGAAAGAAAATCACACAAAATAATGTACAGTAAATCATGATGGATCAGCTGGGAAGATGGAAGTTGACGCCGTAAATGAAATGTTCAACGATCCTGGGAATTGTCGGAAGTTAAGAACGCTTATTACATTAGTGATAGAGACTCTAAAACTTTTAAAGCCCTGTTAGACAATAATCCTTATGGTGATACTTTACAAGTGAAGAAAAAAGAATGCGTAGGAAATGTGGAGAAGCTAATGGGTTCACGATTAAGAAATATAAAGAAAACTCATAAATTTGGAGGAAAAAATAAATTAACTAATAAATTAATACAAAAATTAACGATTTATTACGATTGGCAATCAGAAGACGTCCAGATTCTATTGATAATATGCACAATGCTGTGTGGGCTATATTTTATCACAAGATCCCGACAAATGAAAATTCACAGCATATGTACTGCCCAGTGGGATCAGATAGTTGGGGTAAATGGCGCGTTGCTGAAAGTAATAACACTCTTCATGAATTCGATCACGAACCACCATTTCATGAAGATGTTCAGCAAGCTATAAAGCCAATTTTCGAAGATTTTTGTTAGAAAGATGTTTGGGTGGTGAAACAAAATAATCATGAGAGTTATAACTCTGCAGTCTGGCGATTCGCGCCTAAGCATCTTCATTGCGGAGCAAAAATAATTAAAATCGCAGCTTATTTAGCAGCCAGAATTTTTAATGAAGGTTTTTATGCTGTTTTTAAAATTATGACAATGATAGGAATTGTTATAGAAAGAAACGCCAAAATATTATGTAACACGCGAGATCAACACCGCCTTGAAAGATCAACGCGACGGAGTCTCGAGGCTACGAAAGAAGTTCAAATAAAACAAAGAAACGACTAGATGGCTCTAAATCATTTCTACGAAAATGAGGAAGGACTATTATATGGCCTTGGGATAGAAGAATAGCAAAAATAAGATGTAAGTACTTCATATACTTACATAAACTAAACTTAAAACTTTTAAATGCCGTTGTCACAAAAGAGTACTTTTCCGGGTGGTGTGCACGCTATTTTTGTAACTACTCAACCGATTATCTTTATATTTGGTCTGTATGTTCAGCAAACATTACTTTATCGTTTGAGGAACCAGAATATTAATAAGTTACATATTTTTTTATTACATAAAAAAATGAGCGTATTTTGACAGTAAAATTTATAGTTCTGAGTTGAAAACTCAGCAATTCCACAAAAATCTTTTCTAATTCTAATTCATCAAACTGAAGCTATGTATGTATAAAGTAATATGCCGCTCGATTCTTATATTTCAGATTACCTGAAAGATTAATATCGTGCACAGCAATGGACGAACTTTGCGAGGCGTCATATTCCATCATTAATAACTTCCATATTTATTATTAAAATTTAATAAAAAAAAAACTAGAAGTTATTCAAACATAAATACAAACATGGTATAAATTTTACAGGAATTGAATTACTAGTTTCTTAAAAAAAAATTTCCAAATTTTGACATGTTTTTAGCCAAAATTAAACGATTCTCCCCTTAAATTATCATATTTTTCACGCCTATATCTCGTTTTCCTATCATCTTCTTCATTCCCGCAGTTCCTTTTTAATCTGTCATATCTATATCGACTATCATATTTATAATTATCATACTTTGCTTCTCTATATGTTCTACTGGATTTTTCACGTAAACGATGACTGCTCGAACTCTCGTAATCACTCCTGCTTCTAGAGTAGCTTCTTCTTCTTGGCGGACTATACCTGTGCCCATTTTTCCTGTAATCACTGTCAAATCTTTCTGAGACACGAGTTGTGTGTGAAGCTGAAGTCCGAAAATTTCGTAAACTATGGGCGTGACTATTTTTGATGTACGAACTGTCATGATCTTTTGCTGATTTACTTCTAGTCTCGCTTCTCCGTCCGTTTGTACAACTTCGATTCTCTTTGGTGTCTCGATATTCTGAAGCAGCTCTACGTTCATCGCATACTGAAACTTCTTCTTTTTTAAAAGAATGCACTACATCCAATTGATCTTCAAATTTGAGATTATCTTTCATATCATATTGCGTAAAATTGTCTGTTAGATCATACTGCGTAAGATAATTGTAATTTGTTTCTTTGGTTATGGTTTCCTCTTCATTTTTTTCAATTTTTATACGCTTGTGTCTACTTGTATTGTCTTCTTCATTCGTCCTTTTCATCAAATTCTTTCTGTACGAAGGTTCTGTAACAAGATTACTTTCTGATGTAATTACAATTTTCAAACTAACAAGTTTATTACTCAACTGTCTCTAAATAAAGTCTATATATGATTAAGATATTTTACATATATTCTAAAATTCTTAGATTAAGATATTTTAGGATAAGATATTCCAAACTTCTTATACATTTTCTTCAAGATACAGATAAATAGTAACAAATATTTAATACGCACGATATAAATTTTAATATAAATGTTCACTTAATAGTGTTTAATATAAAGATATAAAAAAATTCTTCTATTAGATAGAAAAATATATAGAAATTAAAAACTGTTTTATGATTCTATGTAAGCTTACGTGATACATATAATAATTATATAAAAAGTAAATATATCTTTAATCTACCTGAACTAGAACATCGTCCGATATTAGAGTCATTGTCGTTGTTATTCATACCAAATGGAGATCCAGCCTTCTTATCATTTTCAATAATATTTTCCTTAGAAATATCCTTTGTTTTAATATTTGCAGCAAGCAAATTTATTAATTCTGTCTGATTTTCCTCTTCTTTTTTATCTTCTATAATTCTCTTATACAATCTTTCCCCAAATACGGTAGGCATCCGATGAACTTTGTTCTGTGGTTTTTTACTTTTATATTCGTCGTGACAGAATTGAATTTGATAAGATTCAGTTTCTTCGGTTTCACTTTCTTGTAAATGTATAGAGGAAGTATCTTCATACTTCTTAGTTATATTATGTCGATATGGTAACTTATGAATAGAAAAATCTCGAGATTTATAGTTGTGGCTCCTTCTGAAGGTTATATCGTCCAATCTGTAAACGTTTTTGGTAATGTTAGAAACAGATTTGTCAATATAATAGTTTATATAATTCATACCGTTTTCTCAG
>NW_017299975.1:12929-13986 GCF_001594075.2 Trachymyrmex cornetzi
AACTCATAACTGAGCTTCAACTTATTCATTGTCTCTTTCCGATTTTAGAATTAGAAAAAGATGAGAAACAAGTTGAACCACAGTTAAGAGTTAACCATGAGTTGTAAAACTGGGCCTAAGAAAATTGTTTTTGCAGAATTGGCGCGTGATTTATTAAGAACTTACATCTATAAATGTGTAACATAACAATTGTTTGTAGACGTAAATATATAATCACATGTTAAAATTAAGATCGACAAACTCAAAACTGGTACTTTGCTCTGACAGGAATAGAAATCTGTAATAGAAATAAGAAAAGGGCAAGTTATTATATTATAAATATTAATTTTATACATTCTCATAGTACGCATTAATAATAATTATTAATTCCTTTATATATTCTTTTTTTCTATACCAGTAAATATATATGTACGCACCTTATATATCACTGTAGAAAAATCCAAAAAATCTTTTAAAAATCGATCAAAAAAAAAACAAATAGAATAAAAAAAATGCAACTTTATATTGTACCAAAAATTATTTATTTAAATATTTTATTGTATGTATAGTAAAACAAACATCTGATAACCTACTTTTACTGGTATGATCAAACAACTATAAGCTGTAGAGTAAATATCAGGTTACAAAGAAATAAAAAAGGATGAAACAAGCAAACAATTTAGAGGAAGGATTATACTTTAAATTCAAGTTTTCTTGATCATACAAGTGAAGAAACCAGTGAAATTTATTACTATAATGAAAGAGATATATGTATATTCTGGTAATCTTGTTAATCTCAAAATCAAGAGTTACTGTGCCTTACTTTGATCCCTTTGGAATGAAAATTAAGAATTGACGGATATGCTGAAGTATTATATAGATCTGTTGATATATGTTTAGGTAATTACATAACAATTTCGATTAGATGTACTCAGTGTACACTGATGCACTTTAAAGCCGTCGTACACAAATTGACGAAAAAATATGTTCAATATAAATATATAAAAACGAATTAAATCATGAAATTTTGAATACATTTTATTATATATATATATATATATATATATATATATAGTTA
>NW_017299975.1:15118-16412 GCF_001594075.2 Trachymyrmex cornetzi
TCGGGAAGCTCATCAATCCGGATCTTTTCGCAAAGATCGAAGCAAGAAGAAAATACAGCCCAAAAATCGACATACTGCCGAAAAAGTAGAACTTTCCGACGAGAATATTAGTTCCAGTGCCAAAAAATTGAAGACTGATCGTGAGTCCGCACCCGAAGATCCAAACATCGGGTATCGAATTTTGTATTTTCTGCCTTATCGGAATGTGTAAAATGCAAAAAGTGTGATAGTGATGTTCGATTCTCAATGAAAAGCACTCGAGGGCTCGGTTTTAAAATTGTAGTTTCGTGTTCATCGTGCAAACCGACTTTCATTCCTTCATGCCCGTACATCAAGACAGCTTACGAAATAAATACACGATTCTTTTTTATTATGCGTTTATTGGGGATTGGTTTGCGTGGAACTATGAAGACGAAACTCGCATAGCGAAAGCCGAGCTGCAAGCGCAAGAACAGACGAAAGAAGGTCGAATACGGCGCTGACAACAAAATTTAGAAGACATGAACATTCCGTCGACCGTAGAAGACTTACACTATGGGCCTGGTATCGATGATTCCATGTAAGTTAACAAATTTCATGATTTATTCATTCCCAAATTTTCAAACGCGTTTTTCTCGAAACCATGTTTTTCAAATTAGTACCCAAAATTTGTCGAAAATCAATGAACCGATTGCCTTGAATTTTTTTTGTGGTTATTCTATACATCATTATCTAGTACTTGTCATAGGATTTTTTTTTTCGTTGCTTAGTTTTTATTTTATAGGCAAAATAATAACTAATTTTTGGTCGAAAAATCGCTATGTTATGTTCAAACGTCCTCCATTTTGTCATAAATCGATATTTTCAAAATCGGCTATGATAAGTACTAGATTATAGTATCTAATTTAATAATCTTTTTGGTTTTTTGTTTCAGATGATTTTTGAAGAAACGCCAGTGGGTACCGTTTACCCGGATTTTTTTACGGCGCTCCGAAGATTATACAACCTCGTTTTTGATTTTTTTAATAAAAAAAATTGAACATATTCCTGAATGTGTATACTTTTAGATACAAAAACTCCCAATCCGAAATTTCAAATAGTTTTCCTTAAAAAAATTCACAAAAATGATCTTTTTTTCCGATTCCTAGGTGTATATCTCCCCTTAAAGGGATGCTAAACCGATTACCTAACTCAATCAAGGTCGATAGTACAGACTTTTTAATTCCAAATTCGATAATAGTGGTGACATCTTTGATTTAGTTTTTACATTATATCATATATAATATAGTATATCATTCTGTCTTACTCAAACGCA
>NW_017299975.1:16812-28265 GCF_001594075.2 Trachymyrmex cornetzi
TTTAAGCAATAATACTTTTGCAATCCGTACATCCAATACAGAGATTTTTCACCGAATGGAAATGTGGTAAAACAGGCTTTAGCATCGCCTTAAAAGAAAGAATAATGTAATAAGAAAGGAGGTGAATAAGTAGGAGAATTATACAATTATAATTATAAATATTTTTTATATTTAATCATTATCGGTTAACGTAAGTCATCATTTTTATTATACATGCTCATATAAGTGTATATATATTATGTATAATGTATAATTAATAACAAAACTAACTCTATAAATATAAATTTATTAAAAGAATATAAATATATTTTGTAAAATAAATAGGACAGTAAAAGTTAGAATAAATTATGATTGTATAGAATAGTAATAATGATCAATAAATCATATAAAAAGTAACAATAAAATTATTAAAATAAAAATTAAAAAATTATCGTAAGAAATATTGATTTATACATAAAGATTTATTTTTATTAAGCTATTAGTGAAAGAATGATATTTCATTGACTTTTATTTAAGGCTCGTTAGAATTTATGCAAAATGCACATGTTCTGTGATACACACTAAATATACATAAAAGCCGTACATTTTAAACAATTAGATATTGTTTCGGCTACGAGTTTGCACAATGTACAATACATCCTCAACACAGCTTTGACATTGCATTACAGAGAACAGTTGGGGAATATTTGTAAATATAAAGGCTTATATGTTAGACCTCTTTCTTTACGTACGATAAACATGAATATATAGTCTATAAAATAATTTTTATTCTGTAATATATTTTTCATAACATAATTTATATAGTACAAAGTAGGACAATTAACGTGTCTGTTTTTTAAAAATTTTATTTGATATTTTTATTAATAATGTATTATGAAACACTTTAATGGTGTTATATCAAATTATAATATCTAATTATACATAAGATAATGTAACAAAAAATATATAGTAATATATAACAAAAACAATGTAACAGTGTCTTTCAAAATGGAGTAGTTTTAGTATTTTTCTTATTTCTTTCTAATAGAAATAGAAAAAAATTATCAAGTTAAGTGTCTTACTTTGTATACATTAAATTTCTATAATAAATAAATGAATATGCATACATATATTTGTACATATGAAATTCTATAATATATAATATATGTATATATGTATCTCTTTCCATAGTGTAACATAATTACTGTTATTTATATTTCAACTTTGTTTATATATATATGTATATATATATATATATAGAAATATGATGATATAACAGATAATTGAATTTTTTTCTCGTAATAGGACATTACATCTTAATCTTCCCTCAAGAAATAAAATGTTTATATGTAACCATGATCACTTATACAAATATGGAATTTTTTCTTTTAACGATCATTTTATATATATAAAATATAATTGTTAAATAATTGTCATGGAATAATTGTCGGTATACTCTCAGTAATAAATTTTGATTATTTTTTATTCGATAATTAATATCACATTATATATTATGCTAATGTTTTGCTGGAATCTATAGACGTGAAAATCGTAAAGAAAGATAAGTGGATCAATAATATTTGAATTTAAAAATGTAAATGATACAAAAGTCTAAAAAATATTTGAATAATCAATATCTATATTTTTTAAAGATTTTAAAGATATTTTTAGATTAGGTTTTCAAGTTATTTAAAGAGTTCAAAAAGCAGAAAAGTTTGAAAGATATCACAGAATTGGACTAAACTTTTTTTTATCTTTCTTTGTGGATTTTTTAAAAAGATTTTATGTTATTTGGAATATTTCTTTTCAATTTTTTTTCCGAATTAAATAAATTTCTACTCAAATTAATTGAATTATTATTCCGATTGATTTCAAAAAAGGAATTGTACAAATATATAATATAAAATTAATTGAATATTTGAAAATTAATTGAATGTTTCGCTATGGAGGGAGCTTACTTATGTATAATATCAATGCTCTTCAACCATTTGCTTGAAGAACACAATATTTATACCTTTAAACGAGTTTACATTTATATCTTGCTATTTATTTGAGAAGACTGCATAATTATGCTCGTAAGTTACGTTCGCAACTGTTATATTTATTTTTATTTATTATTTTTTTTATTATATATATTTCTTTTTTAATTTCACAGCAAAAAAAGTTAAAACTAAATTAAATTTAAAAAATATTTATATTAAATTAAATTAATTCTCAGATTATTTTATAGATAGAACATAAAACAACATTTTATAATAAGGAAATGTTTGCTTGTTTCGCTATTTTCGTCCGATAATTATTCAAAATAGATATGTTACTCCCATTTAATATTTAATACTGATTCTGCTGATTGTCTGAGTTTAAGTTTCATTTGTTCAATGGAAAATCGAAGCCAATTTATATGAAATAATGATAGCCATGATTTTAAACGCACAATGAATCATGATTAAGTATTTGAAGGTGGATGACGTACATGTGATTCTATATAATATTATACATGTACATGTGATTCTATATAATATTATATATAGAATGATAGAACATATAGAATTTTTAAGATTGCTAGTGGATTGAAAATTCGAAGTATGGAAGATTTAAGAGTGAAGAATTTAATGAGTTAAAAAGATTTAAAGACTTATGGAATAGAAGTTTGTAAGAGACTAAAATCCGAAGAGAAAAAGTTGTTGCTACATCTAAGGATTCATAGAATATTAAAAAAATGTAGAAGTTTGTTTTATCTGTCGCACCATATCGTTGATATACACAGGCATTCGTGAAATGAACTCTATCGTAACTATTCTTCGCGTTGTGATTCTATTGATAAAAATAATAATTTAGACTGTCGATATATTTTTATGTTTTGTTCTATCTTCATATATATGTATGCATGTATATATACATATATACGTAATATATGTTATGTATAAACACGTCATTTGACTTTCACCAAATTTTAGAACTTATATCTAAATTAAAATTTTTTTTCAGTTTGTACAATGCGATTCGATATTTTTAAAGTTAGCAATAATCAAGTCATATTTTTACTGCTAATTCATAAAAATGCTAGTCATGCGTCGTTCGCATTCTACAACGTTATTTAATCCTCTCATGCAAAGGAATATGTCATGTTTTATTCAATAATCTAGATATCTCTCATACGTTTTTTAACATTAAAAAAATTTTATAAATCATATTCAAAGAAACTTGCTCATCAGCGACTACTAGTCTCAAATTAGTATATTTCGTATTCTCTCTTGTCTGCTAACATGTTAGTTTGTAAATGCTTTGTTTAAAAGATCTTAAATATTATGTATATTAAGATCTGTATATTCTTTTTAATTGTTGTATGAAGTATATTTGAAGATTAATCTTCAAATAAATTCTAAATGTATGAGAAGATTATTACATCTTGTAACGATATTAAGTAAACATACTTCGATACAACATTATCGATTTATATTAATTTTGATTAAAATGATTCATAGCCAAAACATGAAAGCACGAATTTAATCGAGGGCTTAAGTACAACAAAAATCAATATAAGAATGATGCAAATACATAATTATGTATAAGATCCATTTTAGATATAACTTCATATACAAGTGGACCTTATATTATACATTTTTAATCAATTTTCGTACCAAATTGTTAACTAAAATCGAATTGATAAAGTACGCGCTTGCCTCGATTGAGATCATTTCCGTTTTCCCATTAAATCATATATGTTCGCCGTTGTCGTTAAGGATATAGGTTTTGTTTTCTGATAGGACCGTTGCAATTTGCGCAAATGCCATGCCTAAGCAACTTGCTCGTACTCGGCCTTATTGATATTGCTAGCTAGACAGCATGCCAGGAAGATACCAACTAGTGGGAAAAAAGCTACGCCGATCGCCGTACCGGCCACCAGACCGATGTTGCTATTTATAAGATCCAGTAAGCGATTGTAACATCCCTGTGAAAAGGAATTATAAAAAAACAGTAGAAACTCCCCCCAAAAAACAAAAGAAATAAAAGAATTAAAAAAACTGTTTATTAGATTTGATTCCAATTTCTCATATTAATTTTTCTCTTTTCTATCTTCTACATTCATTTTTTTAAAAATTTCTATTGCGTTTAATATTCCTTTCTTAGTTTTTTTTTACGGATTGTAATTGTTCATTATTATGAGATAGCAATCAAGATTTTAATACGTCTGCTCTGACAGTGAGTTTTATGGGTTACTATTATTGTGTACACCACAGTAGAATTTTCATGAAAAATATATGCATATAATATATAAAATATTGTTCAATAATTAAATAAGACTAATTAAATAATCTTGATAGATAATACGTTTAATTGTATCCTTTGTATTTTATACATATTAAGCTAGTCACGTCATTCAAAAATTTATGTCAGATATTTATTTTTTACAAGCGTTTTTTTTATAAAGTTTCATTAGTTTATCATCAATGATCATTATGGCGCCCATCATAAATGAATACCAAGACAGTGAACATATTAATAATTCTCTATGTTGTATCCTGGTATAAGTAAAATATTTTTCTTTTATTTTCTATCTCTTTTCCTCTCACTCTCACTTTCGCGCGCGCTCTCTCTCTCTCTCTCTCTCTCTCTCTCTCTCTCTCTCTCTCTCTCTCTGTCTTGCAAAAATTTAAATAATTAATAAAAATATATACCTCGATATAAATTTTCTCTACATCCGATGTGTCGCATTTATTCTGTAGCACTTTGCAACAGGATAAGGGAACGTCCTTTGGCGGATCCAAATTGAGCCAATCAACATAACCGCGATTGCCACAGCAATGCAACTGTAATTGATTAATTTTTTCAAACTGTGAGTATGTCACTACATTGACATACTCACAGTTGATTGCATGGTATCGATGTGACTACTCTTGGAATGGTCCTGTCCATAGGCAACCATGCTCTCGTTCAGACCTTGATCAAATCCCTCGTTCAAGCTCGTGCGATAAGCGTAAACCGACGCGCCCGCACCGAGTTCCAGTAAAGCCACGACAGCCAGAAACGCACCGTACTACGCAAATGAAAAGAAAAGAATTATAAAGGTAAATTGATTATTTCAGGGAATCTCTATTTCTAGAGATGATAAATATGCCGATCAGAGGAGACCGCTCCGATGACCTTGATCTTGACATATGTTGTCAAGGTCATGACTTTGAGTGACCTCCAAGAGCCGTCGCTCGACATTTGTTAAAAAGTTACTAACAAAAAAGTTAAGAAATAACGTCTTATTTCTATTTTATACAATATTAAGAACTACTCCGCCCTACCTGTTTAGGCCGGTATTCATAGTCAAAGCTCAAGGCAGCGCTTAAGATCGTCTTAGTCAAGATTGTCTTATTCAATTAAGATCGTCTTGAGAGCGTAACAATTCATAGTCACGAAATAAGACGACCTTCGAGAAGAAATTCTTCTTTAAGTAATTCTTGTTTGATTTAAGGTTGCTTGACGAAGATGATTTTAAGGTTGAACTTATTTGATATTCGGCTGTTTCCGTAATATTTCCGTTGAATTCTCCAATAGAAACACTGCATTTGAGAAGTATAACTTTACGAAATGTGTTATTATATTATCTTACGTATGATTAGGCTGTGATTATGTATTCCGACTTAAAGTGCGTTCCCTGGTGAAAAAATTTCGCTGAAATTATTCCATGTTTGGAACATTTTAGCGAAATTTTGATTAAAAATTTATTGAAATTTCACTGAAAGTTAATTTTTCAGCTGACATACTGAAAAATCGCTAAAATTGAACTAAAATTTCTCTGAACTTCTGTAGAAACTTTTCGGAAACTTTTTTTAAAATTTCTCTGAAATTTTACTCAAATTTTGCTGAAAATGAATTTTTCAACAAAAAGTCTCTGAAATTAAATTGAATTTTTTCTGAAATACTGTTCCAAAACGGGAATTAATTTCAATGAAATTTTCAGAATTGAAAGCGGATTTTATAGAACTGTCTTGTCCGTCTTATCTGTAGTTTAATTTCTTGGAGTACTGCAGGTGCTAATTAATGTTAAGAAGATCTCGTTCACTTCAAATTTTGATAAAAATACACTGAATCAATGTGTTTTCGCGTAAAAATAAAGATTTGACAAGAAAAAAAATGTCACGCTGCTCCGTGAATCGAAATATATTATTAAAGTTGACTACTATTTAGGTTAGAAAATCTGTCACAGCAGTGGTTCATTATTTTTAAAACACAAATTCACTGCTTTAAAAGCAATATAAGAAAATAATTTGTATTTTTAAAGCAGTGAATTTGTGTTTTTAAAATAATGAACCACTGCTGTGACAGATTTTCTAACCTAAATAGTGGTCAATTTTAATAATATATTTCGATTCGCGGAGCAGCGCGACACTTTTTTCTTGTCAAATCTTTATTTTTACGCGAAAACACATTGATTCAGTGTATTTTTATCAAAAACTTTGTCGTTGTCCACATTCCTATAAATTTTGAAAAAAGTTACAAATGTTTTATAATGTATTATTAAATTTGTTAATTAAAATTAATAATATTACCTAATGATTTAAATATAAGTATATCTATCGTGAATCTCGCGTTTCCGACTTTTTGCACATGCTTGTTTTAATATGAAACACAAAATGTTATATAAAAAATCTTCAGATGTTGCATTTATATGTATAGGAAAAATTTACAAAAATTATATTTGTTTATGATCGGTTAAATCCCGATCTCAAAACATTTCCTGTATGAATTAAGTCACAAGTTTGCATTACCAACAACATTTTGGACAGCGAGTCAAGGATTTTTATTTAATTGCTTTATTAAATATACCATTTTTCTCAATACAATCAAATAAGAGTCTGCAGTAAATAAATATCTTAGGTGCGTTCCGTATCGTGCATGATGTGCATGATGCATCCATTGTCCTTGTTCAACGTTTGGTGAGCAACGAGGATAAACGATGCATTATGCGCATCATGCGAGAAACGAAACGCACCCCTTGTCTGCCTACAAAAACTTGCACACGTGATCACGACGCATGATCATATCGATACATTTAAGTATGACAGATTTCCTAACCTCAATAGTTGTTAACTTTAATGTTTAATATCTCAGTTCGCAGGACAGAACGACATTTTTTCATTATCAAATTTTTATTTTTACGCGAAAACGCATCGATTCAGTGTATTTTTATCAAAATGTGAGGTGAACGAGATTCCTTAACATTTACCAATTTTGCTTAAGTCCACCTCGAACACGTCTTGGCCAAGACCGCCTTATTTCGTATATATATATGTCAAATAAGATGTCTTATAATGACTATGAATTCGTAACTAAGAAGATAGTCTTAAGTCTATGCTTATTTTAAACAAGATGTGTTTATGAATCATGTCAAGACCGTTCAAGACGTTTTGAAATAAGATCGTCTTCGATAAACTTTAACTTGAGATTTTACTCAAGTACCATCTTATTTTTCGATTATGAATCTAGAGGACATCTTAAGACCGTACTTAAGGCGGTCTTAAGAATAAGTTCTGACTATGAATACGGCCCGAACATCAAATTTTCCACGCGAAACGAGGTTCATTCCCACCTTCCCTTATGGCTCATGTGCCATTATTGCCACTAGACAAGGGGGAGGTGGGGCGGATCTCGCTTCGCGTGGAAAGTCGTGCATCCCTATAGACAAGAGAAAAGGTGAAGCGATATTCGCTTCGAGTAGAAAATCCAACGCTCCTTAGTAGAGCGGATATGGAGTTTTTAATATCGTAATATTGTATATAACTGAAATAAAACATCATTTCTTGAACTTTTTTGGTTAATAACTTTTTAACGAATAACGAGCAATAGCTAAAACTTGGAGGTCACTCAGGATCATGATATATGTTGACAACATATATTAAGGTCAAAGCCATCTTCCAGCATATTAGCCGTAAATGATTTCAAGTGTTGCAGATTTGCAACTTTACACATATTTACGATATAATTTGTTAATATGCCTATAATAATACTACGAAAACGCAGCGAGTATCTTTTTTCTCCTTATATAAGATCTCTTTCTCCTTAAGGTCTCTTTCCCCTTATATAATGATATCACATCGAATATCGATTTGTAACTTTATCCTGTTGTTCCTAAGGGACCTGAAGCCTACTTTAATTCACGACGGAATTCTATTTATAATCTTATATGACGCATGGGTGTGTACATGCAGTCACACGTGTGTCTATTCCAATATGTATTCTGTATGCTGATTCTTTGTGCGAATCATTAATTGTATTATGAAATCATAATAGATTGCTAAATTTTGAAATAGAATGCCTACCAAATACAGGAGAGCGGGATGACCGCGTGCAGTGCAACAACAGGCGAGGACCGCTGCGACCGCTAACACCGCACCTAAACTTGCAAGTGCTAGTAGAGCAGCTCCGCTGCCCTGCACGCTCATGTTCATGTAATCTCGTAGTTGGATGCGCATCCATATTCCGATGCATAACATTAACACCCCGGACGCCTGAAATATGTACAAAACATCAAGAAACTCTCGTCGAATAATTTATCGCGAAGTAATTCGAATTGTCTAATTGTTTTTGAAAAAATGAAATGGCTCCCGGAAAGAACGTTGCACCCAACATTTCTCAAATTTTACAGAAAAGAAAAAGAACAGCAAATACAAGTAACACGTGCGTTTTTCCATTGAAACATCACTTTTCAGTAAAAACAATATACGTAAATATTACTATAAAAATGTTTGCAACATTTAGTTAGGAATCCCTTCAACTATAAAAAGATAACGCTCTTATTAATAAATAATTACGATAGGGCCATTGGTTCTAATAAAAATTTGTGTCTTTGTCGAGTACAGATATCTAATATAAAATTAAGATAAGTTTTCTCTATATCTCCTTTATTGGAGTATAATACTGTGCACGAATGTATAAATGTTATGTTTGAAGGTGTAATATCTTAGATGCAAAATATCTTCTTATAGCGAATTCGGTCATTTGTTATTATACTAAAATTAACTAAAATAATTATGCATATCAAAAAATGCTACACACGATAAAATTAGCAAAGCGCAAATTAAGTGTAAAAGCATTTAAATATTTTAAACAATTAAATATTCAATAATGATATTGTTGTTATTTAATAAATGGAATATTGTAGAATATGTATCGTTTCACATTGTCATAGTTCATTATATTATGCTACTGCATTCAGATACTTCATATAAAGTAATCTTTTTAATGTACTAATCCACTGTAGGGATGTTCCGATATAATCGATATTTTGAAATATCGTATCATTATCCCTTTTGATATTCGATATTTACAAATGGGAAGACTCCGATTGCACACATGCATGTTGCACACATGCGTCGCTAATTGGCCAATTTAAAAATAAAATATTCTCATTGGTAAAGCAATAAAAAAATTACTATAGGCACCAGCTGATATGAGTGGTATGTGCAATCGGGATTGTAGGTAAACGGAATCCTCCCATCGGATCCGGAACGTAGATATCAATTGATTCGATACAAAGATTATATTTCCAAAATTCAACCACATAAACGTAACAAGGATGCCAATTCGGGGACAGTTTACGACATCGCGATCAATGCTATCATGAATAAAATTAAAAGAAATTTTATGTTTCATATTATCTTTATTAGTTGATAGACTTATATATGTAAAATGACAGATATATGTATTATATAAAATCCACAAATGTATAATTTTTTATTCTCCTCAATCTCTCTTCCATTTGTGTATATATAAATTTACTAAAATATTTATAATTTTATTGATAAATTAGTGAATTTACCTAGTGATTTTTTCTTTAATTTTTCTTTAAAATCGAAAGTTTGTGGTCTCCGCACGTCTCTATATCATAAAACATGCAAAAAAAGTAACGATATTCCCGAATATCGAATCATTTCCAATCAATATATTGTTGTATCAATATTGCGTATTTCGATTCATATTGATACGAAATATCGATAGTCTATATATGCTTCTCCGCACATTCCTAATCCAATGTGTTGCAATGATTGAATACATCACTAGTTTAAAAAATAAAATAATATCGAAGAAATCGAGAAATGTTACAAATTATTTAGTAATCATCGATAGTATTTTTAAACTGACATAAGTAATGGTCACTAATGTTGGAGAAGCGCTAATGGTCGCGTATGTACTCGTATGTTTACGAACGTGCGGCCTGCAGATTAGCCATATAATTAATGCGCTTGAAAATTCTAAACTGATTCAAAGGTTCAAGGTTAAATACAAATGGTAGAAATGTATAGTTTGTCACAACGTCACATAACTCACAAATCAAATATGAAAAAATATGTTTTTATGTAATATATATTTTTATTATATTTTATGAATAATCAAGTAAAAACAGATTCAATTACCTGGTACTATAATGCTAATCAATTGTGCAACAGTTGGGTAGGACCAAGACGTGATAAGAATAGTCCATAATCATGACGCAATGTGTGGGAGTTTTGGAGGTTTCTGCTTACCCAGAAGATGAAATTGAAGAGCATTAGCAGGGTCTTCATGCAGGTCATCGTGGCCATGGTTTCCAGTCGTGCTTTGCTCATACTGGAATGTTTGTCTTTCGTTTATTTGATTGCGACAAAACCCTTTTGATATAGTCGGGATATGGGTTATTACGCACTACCTAAGTCTCACCTGGGCAACGAGTGGCGATCGATTTGCGAGAAGATTTGCGAATACGTGTTGCGTGAATGGCTCCTGCCCCACCCTCAACAATTTCAACCGGTGCATGCGCGCTATCCCGCGAGAATGGTATAGCAATGGAGGGAACTTCCCTTATCTGAACAATCCTATATATACATATATAACGAGACAAGTGTACCGCGGATACCGCATATACAGGGTGTTCCAAAAAGGTCAGGCCACTTGAATATCTTGGGAAATATAAGTTTTATAGAAAAGTGTTTCAGACAAAAGTTGTAGGATTCAACAAGAATCTATTTGTTGATCTTATCTTTGACCTTGGGGTGACATCCCTAAGGTCAGGTCAAAGTCACATCGATTTTAAAAAATGGAATACCCATTTTTGATTCCAGAATCTAATAGCTGGTGTTGAGAGCTTTCCACTGTAAGAAAATACACTGTAAGAAAATATTTTTTCATTAGTACTTTTTGAGTTATGATACTTGAAAGTTACAGTACCGCCGGCATTAGCATATATAGGGTGTCCCATTTTAAATAACGGATAGGAATGTGTCCACCTTCTCGTGGTGGGGGTGTTGTGGCTTACGATCCGCTCGGGCTATATCAGCTCAGGTTCAACCATGTTAAATGCTGGCCGACAGGGAGGTCCAAACTAACGGACACAAACCGAAAAGAACTAGAACCTCACCATGGAGCGGTGAAGGAGCACTTGAAGGTAGCGGTGAAGGTCAAGGTCAAGGTCATATTCGGACGTAAAATCTTCCGCTCTTTCCACT
>NW_017299975.1:28442-28689 GCF_001594075.2 Trachymyrmex cornetzi
ATATTCCTATCCGTTATTTAAAATGGGACGCCCTGTATATTACCTAAATATACGTATTAATAGGTATATTTAAACATGTTTAAAATATTAAATCTCTGTTATATATTAAGTAATTAAAAGAACCTCCGCAGAAAATGCCCGTTTTCGGTACCTCGATTTTTGAAACTTTTATTATGCCAAATAGTTACATATAATGACCCAATAACTCCTGCAAAATTTCAAGATGAGCATACAGCCCGTTCAGGAA
>NW_017299975.1:31610-36621 GCF_001594075.2 Trachymyrmex cornetzi
GTTATTGGACATGGTCAACTTTAACCCCCTCTATTTCCTGAACGGGCTGTATGCTCATCTTGAAATTTTGCAGGAGTTATTGGGTCATTATATGTAACTATTTGGCATAATAAAAGTTTCAAAAATCGAGGTACCGAAAACGGGCATTTTTTGCATGGAGCTTGCGGAGGTTCTTTGATAGGGCTTAATATTACAGGATTGTTTAATAAAAAAAATTGTCATAAATATAAAAATTATTTGTAATAAGATCTGAAACTTCACAAACTATTCATGAAAGATTCATAATATGGCGCCCGTCGTTGTTTCGTGTGAGGATTAAAAATTAACAAATAATATTATAATGATGACATATTTATTGTAAAAAGATAAGTATACATTAATGTTTTAATTTTAATAGAAATATGCGTTGCCGATTAACTACTTATTACAGATAGTATTTTATACAAATTAAAGATTGAAACCTTTTAATCTTCATCAGTTCGTGTTAATATACATGTATATTAATCTAAATTTTGATCGCATATCACAAATATTGTACATGGAAAGAGTAAAACGTCGTTAAATTATAATGAAAAATTTTATTAAGACATTTGCAGGGTTGTAATATATTGATTTAATATTTAACGTGTAATAAAATATAATAAAACATTTTATTATATTTTATTACACGTTAAATATTAAATCAATATTATATATTTTATTACACGTTAAATATTAAATCAATATTTTACAACCATGCGAAATTCTTAATAAAATTGTTCATTATAATTTAACGACATTTCGCGATAAGATTTAGATTTTTCATGTTTCAACATCATTTTCAATATTCAATAATTTTAAAAACCTTGTAACACAATTTTATTTAAATTAAAAAAATTAATTTTTACTAAACAAATTGTATATAAATACGTGGGTATTAGGAGTCATCGCTAGACATTTATTGCGTAATATTAACTGATATCTATAATATGTACAATTACAATTTTGGACGTTTCGGCTAACAGTTTTGCGCCATCATCAGCAATAATCATTACCGCTTATCACCCTATACTACCGAATTGCATCTCGCAAAATTACAGCTCCGGCCAACTATACTCAAGTTGCATTGGAAATGTGGTGAGAGACAACCATCTTCAACATAGTTAATGTTGTGCTATCCAGTTGCTTAGCTGAGTGGAATAGGTAGTAGAACACAAGCTAATAATTGCAACAACATATTTTTTATTAAAAAAATTGGTACTAAATACTATTAATAGATGTATGTTGACCAGTAACTCACCCCATCTCCAATCACAATTGTAAATGAATCCAAGCATCGTCAATATATTACAATAAATTACAACTCGATGTTAAATAAGACTAAAACACAAAATGGCAATAATATATGGAGAGAAAAGTTCTCTGCGATATTCATCATAATTACTTTCTTAGCACAAAGAGAGATGTGTTGCCCGAACGAAACGTGTCGGTCAATAATGCAAACAAACATATTATAGCTTATCGAGAATTTCTAGGTATCCATGATTCAAAGCCTCAGTGTCAGTTTTCATGTTAAGACCATTTGATTGACGATTTATATAAAGCATCTCATACATTAATCGCTTATTGTAATTCATCTCAGAATCCAGAACTCTCACATTTTCCTAATCGAAGTCGTGACCGAAATTAACTCTATGTTCTGTGATCACCGAACGAGTGGATGTACCAGGTGTACAAGTATGAAATGCGGATTTTTTTTCCAAAAAAACACGTTAAATTCGGAAGAATGATAAAAAGTGGTTTATTCAAAGTATGCTCCATTGCTAGTTACACATTTTTCCCATCTTTCGGGTGATTTGTGGATACCACGCCAATAAAAATCTTCCCCTTTTGCCGCGAACCATTCATCGATCCATTTTTTCACATCTTTGTACGAACCAAAGCGCTGCTCAGCAAGTGCGTGACCTATTGATGCAAACAAGCGGTAATCTGAAGGAGCCAAGTCTGGTGAGTAAGCCGCATGGGCTAGCACTTCCCAGCTGAGTGCTTCCAACGTGTTGCGAATCGGTTTTGCCGTACGTGATGGAGCATCGTCATGGAGAAAAATGATCTTGTGTTGCTTTTTTCGATATTCTGGTCGTTTTTCGAGTAGTGAACGGTTCAAATCGATCAATTGTTGTTGGTAGCGTTTGGTATTAACCGTTTCAGCAGGCTTTAACAGCTCATAATAGACCACACCCTTTTGGTCCCACCAAACACAGAGCATCGTCTTCCTGCCAAAGCGATTCGATCTTGCGGTCGATGTAGATGATGCGCCTGGGTCTACCTATGATTTTTTGCGCTTGGGATTCTCAAAATATATCCACTTTTCCCCAGTAACGATACGATGCAAAAACGACTTTCTTTTGTATCGTTCGAGCAAAATTTCACGTTTTTGCGTCTCTCCATCTGCCTCTCGTTCAACTCATGTGGTATCCATCTGCTGACCTTCTGAATCTTTCCCATTTCTCGTAGGCGATTGGAAACAGCTTGTTGACTAACGCTCAATTGCTCCGCGAGTTGTTTTTGTGCTTGTGAATCGTCTTCGTCCAACAATGCTTGCAATTCTACATCTTCGTACCTTTTTGGCGGTTTTCCGTGTTCCTTGTCTACAACATCGAAATCACCACTTTTGAAAAGCCGAAACCATCGTTCACACGTATCTTGCGATGGAGCATGTCCACCATAAGTTTTTCGAAATAATCGGTATGATTCAGCAGTTTTCTTCAAATGAAAACAAAAAATTAATGCTGTCTGCGAATGCTCTTTATTTGGCACAAATTTCGATATATTGAACACAGCAAAACAATACTATCCAAACACTTTTTCAATTTATCACTTATGCGCGTTTGACACTTGTTGATGGCACAACAAAATGGCATATACGTCAAATCTTTATACTACACACTGCATTGGTGCACAATCTATTGTCTCAAATCCGCACTTCATACTTGTACACCTGGTAACTTTACGAATATGATTGCGATGTTCTGCTAATCTCGTATTCAATTTCCTTCCCGTTTGTCCTACATACGTAACATCACAATCTCGACATTCTTTTTAGTAAACTACATTCCTTTTTGAAAACTTCGGCAATGGATCTTTGTGCACCCTAATATATTTATTTAATTTATTAATGCTGTAATGAGCCACTCTGTGACACATACCATTAATGAATTTACAGAACTTGTTAGAAATACCATTAACAAACGGAATCGTGAACCATCAAATATTTTCTTTTCTGACAGAATCAATAGAAGTCTTACTCACAATTAGATTTTTTTATTAATTTCTTTATCCTGTTATTCAAAGTCTCAAAAATAAATGGTTGTCTCTCACCACATTTCCAATGCAACTTGAGTGTGGTTGGCCGGAGCTGCGATTTTGCGAGATGCAGTTCGACAATGCGTGTAGGATGATAAGCGGTAATTATTATTGCTGATGATGGCTCAAAACTGTTAACCGTCCAAAATTGTAATTGTAGATATTATAGATATCAGTTAATATTACGCAATAAATATCTAGCGGCGACTCCTAATGCCCACGTATTTATATACAATTTGTTTAGTATTTTTATGAATTTAAGGAGCCCATTAATTGTAATTTTCTTTAAGTTTTTATTTTTAAATATTTTATTTTTTATATTAGAATTCGAAAATATTCTATTCTATTTCATTTATTATATTAAATTGTTACGTTTTGATTCTGTTTTTTTATTGAGCAAATCCAAAAAAATCTTTAAAGATCTTGATATTGGATATATTCTTCTTCCTCTCGAAAAGTATCAGACAAAACAATAATAAATGAATAAAACAAAATATTCAAAAAGATGTAAAATTTGTGCATATTAATAAAAAATAATAAAAAGAACATAAAGAAGAAAAATTAAACATATATTTATTTCGAACTATAAAACCAGTGTATAAGTTTAGGCTGGTGCCAAAGCGTATTTTAAATGCTAAAAAAAAAAAATTAATAACAGGCAACGACCGGCTGGAAAATGAAGTTAAGGTTGTAACAAAACGAAAAAAAAATGTTTAAACACGAGATAATGTGAAATGGTGAAATGGGGGTGTTGTTTAGGGGTTGAAATCGGTTTTTCTCGACTTGCGGCGAAGGGTGACCTCCTAGTGGAAAATGTTCAATACAAAAGTTATAGATAATAAAAGAATCTAAAACTTTTATATTTGACATTTTTCAACATAACCTCAAATTTTTCGAGAAAATGGCGAAAAACTGATTTTTTAGTTTTTAATTTTTTTCTCACGTAAAAATAATTTAATTTACATGAAATTTTGTGGAAGTATACCGTTTTTTGCCTGGAATAAGCTTGATTTTTTTGGAATTAAAAAAACAAATAGTTTTTGAGATGTTGACACTTTTTTAAAAAACTACCCTCATCTTCCACGGACAACTTTATTGATGTTTTTTTGTATTTTTATATTTATATATATATCGTTTTACCGTTGAAATGTGTACTTTAAAATGGTCTATGCATGTTGTAGGTTAAATTTTCATTAAACGGCTTAAAATTACGAAAAACCGAAAAAAGTGACTTTTCTAAACACTAATTCATCTATTTCTCTAATGATTTTCAATTTTGTTGTTATTTCTGTTAATAAATGACTACGTTTTAATGACGGACGTACATACTGGGTGTCCCATTTTAAATGACAACCTCAAATTTCTCTTGAATAGTGCATTTTAGAGAAAAATGTTTCAAACAAATGTTTTGTGACTTCGAGGGGGACATAAAATGGTATCATTGGTTTGACCTTGGGTGGCGTTGTCAAGGTCAGGGCAAGGTCACTTCGAATTGTTTAAACGGAACCTTCCATTTTTCATTGTATATTCTTGTAACTTACCTTGAGAGCTTTTTAAAACACTATAATTAAATCAATTTTCATTAACTACTTCTCGAGTTATAAGGCTTACAAGTTACAGTACCGCCGGCATTAGTATTACCCAAGGTGTCCGACCGACGGCTAAAACC
>NW_017299975.1:36800-37900 GCF_001594075.2 Trachymyrmex cornetzi
AATCCTGAACAACATTCAAGAGGTTTTAGCCATCGGTCGGACATCTTGGGTAATGTTAGTGCCGACGGTACTATAACTTTCAAGCCTTATAACTCGCAAAGTAATTTAATGAAAAAATATTTTATGTCGTAACAAATCTGCAAACGTTCCTACATTTGAATATCAAGATATAAGCAAAATTCCGTTCTCACAAGACAAATTTTTATCAAATGTGAATAACAAAAAAAATTTAATTAAAACTATATCCGATAAGCTACAATCCGAAGGATTTTTGTGCAAACAAGCTCCAGAAGACGCGGATGTTTTAATTGTAAATACTTCAATTCAATTAGCAAAACAAGATGATAATACTGTCGTAATCGTAGGCCAAGATATTGATTTACTGGTACTTCTGCATCAATTAAATTCCAATAGGCTACGTATTTTTTTCCACAAACCAGGCTCAAGCAATGCAACAGATACATTTTATACATCTAATTGTTTCAAACATGAATCGCACACAAATTTAATAGCATTTATTCATGCTTTTTCGGGTTGCGACACAACTTCCGGTTTTGCAGGAAGAGGTAAAAAAACAATAGTAAAAGCTTTATTGAACAATCCAAATTTATCAAGTGTAGGTAGTATTTTTTATAAAAAAGATGCAGACCACGAGACTATTGCAAAAAACGGATGTCAACTTATAACTGGTATTTATAGAAGCAGAAAAATAAATATTTCATTAAATCAATTACGATTTGAGCTTTACCAACAGGCAACGAACAAATCAACTTTTAAATTGGAAAAAATTCCCCACCCCCACTGAAGAAACTGCAGCACAACACTCCTACAGAGTTTACTATCAGTTGCAAACTTGGCTAAGTTATTTGGACTACGTACTCGATAACAATAAAGCAAAGCAATGGGGCTGGAAGGAACATGTAGGTAGATTTGTTCCCAAATACCTCTCAGACGATTACGACTTAATTCCCCAAGAATTATTAAAATGCATAAGTTGCAACTGTGAAAGTGGTTGCAATAATCAAAGATGTGGCTGTCGAAAACATGGCTTAAAATGCACTAACTTATGTAGCAACTGTCATGAAAATTGTTCGAATAAA
>NW_017299975.1:38017-41256 GCF_001594075.2 Trachymyrmex cornetzi
AGAATTAGAAAGTTCTATTGACAAAGAAGAAGTACGACCGAAACTGAAAAGACAGAAAACTAATTAAATGTTTTCATTTTATTATACATTTTGTAATTTTATAAATAAATAGAAAAAAAATATTGTTTTATTTTTGACTACTATATGTTTAATTATAATTTATTAAAAATATTTTGTTTTAAATAACCTACATGACTCATTACTATACTACACATAATGAAAAAATAATAAAATATACATTAATAATATGCACACTAAGTTAGCGAATCTTATTGACAGATTACGACTCTCAATATGGTACAATTTATAGCCATTAAAATGTTATTTTTAATACCTTTCCTCTTTTTCCTTTATAAAATTAAATCAACTTTAGTAATATTACATTACAATACGTCCTGTTATTAAAATGTAGTCAATTATTAACAAAAATAACAACAAAATTGAAAATCATTAGAGAAATAGATGAATTAGTGTTTAGAAAAGTCATTTTTTTCGGTTTTTCGTAATTTTAAGCCGTTTAATGAAAATTTAACCTACAACATGCATTAGACATGCATAGACCATTTTAAAGTACACATTTCAACGGTTAAAATGATATATATATAAATATAAAAATACAAAAAAACATCAATAAAGTTGTCCGTGGAAGATGAGGGTAGTTTTTTAAAAAAGTGTCAACATCTCAAAAACTATGTTTTTTTAATTCCAAAAAAATCAAGCTTATTCCAGGCAAAAAAAGGTATACTTCCACAAAATTTCATGTAAATTAAATTATTTTTACGTGAGAAAAAAATTAAAAACTGAAAAATCAGTTTTTCGCCATTTTCTCGAAAAATTTGAGGTTATGTTGAAAAATGTCAAATACAAAAGTTTTAGATTTTTTTATTATCTATAACTTTTGTATTGAACATTTTCCACTAGGAGGTCACCCTTCGCCGCAAGTCGAGAAAAACCGATTTCAACCCCTAAACAGCACCCCCATTTCACCATTTCACATTATCTCGTGTTTAAACATTTTTTTTTCGTTTTGTTACAACCTTAACTTCATTTTTCAGCCGGTCGTTGCCTGTTATTAATTTTTTATCTACAAAAGTTATCAGCACTAGACTAGTTGTTATTCATTGTGTTGACGTTTTTCATTGATCAAAACTTATGCGTTTATGCACAAATTGTTCCGCTCGACGGGTTTTACTTTTATTGATCTTTCGGAGAGTTGTTGGCAACATTGAAGTTGTTGGAATTATTATTTAAATTGGTACAGTGATTGACCACGATTCAGCGATTGACCATTTGCTATGAATTTGTTTACATATTAAAATTCAAGTCAATTTAACAGCTAATTTCACAGTAATAACTGATCTTTACTAACTTCATATATGAATTATAGGGTTTGTTCGCGTCGCATGCTCCAATATGTTCCAATATGCTCCTACCATAGCTCCTACTCACTCCAACGCGAGGTATATTTAAACATGTTTAAATATACCTCGCGTTGGAGTGAGTAGGAGCTATGGTAGGAGTATGTTGGAACATGTTGGAGCATGCGACGCGAACAAACCTATAGTATAAAGAAGGTATGGTGCGCATGGCCACATTTCTAGAGCCAATAAGAATTGTTCACAAAAGCGTACGTCATCATTAAGTACAAAATTCGAACGTATGCTTTTAAGCATGCCTTTCAATCCGAAAAATTTTCCGACTCCTTTCAATCCGACTCATTTTTTGTCTTATGATGGTAATTTCCGCATCCTTTAATTGCACAATACATTTCGAATGTTAACCCTTCGCGTTGACACTCCTTTTTTTCGATCGCTTTTTTACATATGTGGCTCACACCCAGAACAATGTTTAAACAACTGACATTTTTAGTTAAAAATCCAATCAATATGAAAAAAATGATGGGTCAATTTCAAGGTCTGCAGAATACATTCAAATAGTTTTTGATTGAGATTTCATTACAATTTTTGTGAAAAAAATTCTTGAGTTCAATGAATAAAGAAAAAACGAGTAAAATCTTTGAAAAATTGTAACTTTTAAAAAATTTAATATTAAAAGTTAAAAATTTACAGAATTGTTGTTCAGATATGATATTTTAACAAAAAATTTAGTTTGTAAGTTGGTTTTGGATAAAGGATTTTTATTTTGCATATTGAATGTAGGCTATTTTGGGAATTGAAAAAACAAAGATTTTTTTATAAACATTGTATTTTTGTTCCACAAAATAAAAGAAAATTGAGTTTGTTCTATAAAATAAAAGAAAATTGAGTTTCAGAGAGTTAAAATAATTTTGTGTGTTCACACTCATTATGTCAACGAAGAATTCAATCACTCGAACTTTGAACTACAGAATTTATTCGGCATGTGCTGCACATGTGTTGACGACCATATTTCATTGACATTTATTGCTCCGGAAACAATCGAATCTGTTTGAGAGTGACGTATGCCATGACGTATGCTTGTGCCTATACAGTGGTCTACCACCGGACGTACCCTGCTCGTGTCAGTAAAAGGGACCTTTTACTTCAATGTTGAATAACTGAGTGAAAAAAAAATCGTACAACATTCAATGAAAAAGCAAATTGAAGGTAAAAATTCACTGTTTTGATTGCTGTAAACTGCATTTGTATGCGATTTTTAGTTCACACTATAGATTTTTGTAAAATTTGTATAAAATTTTCAGATTTGACGGATATCCATTTCTGTTCGTATAGCTCCGTAAAAAATCTATTTGATCGAAATATCAATTACCGATCTTAAAAGTAGATATTTCAAGCTTTAACATGCCTTTTAAAAAATCTCGTTATGACCATTTTTGACGAAGTTACACTCTTTTGAATATTTACCTATTTTTGAAGATAGACTAGATGATTCTTTAATTTTTTTGCGTAGTGTATATACAATATTATACAGAAAAAAATAGAGCATAAAAATTTTTTTATGATTTATTTTCTCTTATGTTTCAATATTCTTATATTATTCTACATTCTTATTCATAATTCTATATTCATAATTCTTATATTATTGTACATTATATTTTACATATGTACGTCTGTATATTGTTTATCAAGCATCAAGTTAGTTAATACGTGTGAAGTGTCACGTCGTATGTAACGCTAGGCGAATTTTAGGAATTCTCGGTTCGACCCGAAGAACTCCAAATGTTGATTCAGCTATCGTTGGTAAGGCGATCCAGAATTCAACTATTTTTTCGTGGGACGTTGCCGTGAGGTTAAGGGAGT
>NW_017299975.1:42321-43167 GCF_001594075.2 Trachymyrmex cornetzi
GATTGATTTCTAGGATCTTGATTGGTTGATATTCTTTTAGGTGGTCGCGACAGTAAGAGAAATACTGAATTGTGATTGGTGAAAATGTTCAATTCCTTTAGGTCTAGAGGAGTTGCGAAGATTGGTCAGGTTTGTATGCGTAATGGCCAATGAGGTTGCAGCTTGAAAATGCGGCTATGCGTGAGCATATGCTAATGAGTTCAAGTACGCGCCAAGAAAAAGATGGTTTTAAATACGCACGATACGCACTTAAAGGTTAAAGATCGCGTAGTGTTTATGGTGTTATAGTGAATTTCATATATATTAATAAAAATGAAAAAAAAAATTTGCAATGGTATTTGTCGCGGGACGTGACAGAAGCCATGACTAGCAACACTTCCATCACAAAAATACGCAACGCAGGCCACAAAGCAGCACGCAACGGATCTATCAGCTAAATCAGGAAAAAAACAAGCATCGTGTACCGAAGGCTTAATTTATTAAAGATCGGTAAACAAACTAGCATCTAACTCAATTTGTATCCCACTACTGATAGATCGATGCATTATTCTGATTCTGATTTCAACGTCTCTTGTCACTTCTAATATTATCAATAGTCTTGAAAAAGATGCTATGGTCATTGGTCATATTAGTAATACGCAGGGAATGGAAGTAACTCGTTACTTGTAACGAAGTTACAGTTACAAGTTACTTTTTTGGTAACTTTACTAGTAACTGCGTTACTTTTTTTCTTTGGTAACTGTAACGGTAACGAAGTTACATTTTTTTGGTAACGGTAACGAATTTTACAGTTACGTTTATCGTTACTTTGCACATGATTGGACACGATACGACACAAGCCACTTA
>NW_017299975.1:43975-48618 GCF_001594075.2 Trachymyrmex cornetzi
TAACGAGTTACTTTTAAAAATCGGTAACTAGTAACGGTAAGTTGTTACTTTTCCTACTCGGTAACGAGTAACTGTAACTTGTTACTTTTAAAAAGTAACTTTCCATTCCCTGGTAATACGCTTCTAAGCAATTGTTATCCAGTTTACCGTTCAATTGATAATTGAAAATACCGTAGCAGTTAATCTTAATCTCCTTTGGAGACAATTTTCATCTGAATTGTTTGAAACTGTGGAATTGAGGCAAAGCCTCGTAAGAAGATGTATTCCAGGGGCACTATTCTGTAACTGTTTTACACGCCTACCGACAGTTGTTGGTGTCGTTGCGCAGATATTTTATAGCGATTTCGGCTGGAAACACCAACGTGCACTAGTGCATATCAAGATCGTTGTACACTGTTAATACCTACCACCGCAGTAGTGTATGTTTCGTCAGGCGAACACGAGATTCACGAAATGTGAACCTCATTAACCTGCAAAACTCACTGTTCCATCGGACATTATTCGACGCGTTTTTGCATGAAATAAAAGAATCTGGCAAAAAAAGCGTTGCTCTGCCTTATGATCTGAGATATTAAGGGTTAAAGTTGATGACTGTTGAGGTTAGGAAATCTGTCACAGAGGCAAAATGAGGTCTATAATTGTAATGTTCAACATGGGTTTCGACTTCTTCAAAGTAATTTTTAATTTTTGCTCCTCTCTCTCTGCCTTTTTTTTATGTTCTATTAATATTAATTCGTCATCGTCACTTGATAACGATGATATCAAAAATTCCGTGAGAACATATAAATCACTCATGATAAAATCAAAATTGACGCTACAAGGATATCAATTTTCAGACGAAGGCTATATGTCTGGCTACGGTTCACTCGATGCTACGAATGCTTCGAAGCATTTTTTGATTGGTCAGGCCAAATTCTTTCTTCAAATAAAAAGGCCTGTTCTTTTTGGCTGAACTTTTGCACCAGTTCACCTTTCTTCCTTTTCTTTCCTCCTGGAGAGAAAAGGAAGAAAGATGAACTGGTGCAAAAGTTCAACCAAAAAGAACAGGCCTAAAGTTTCGAAGCATCAAGTGGACCGTACCCGAAATTAGAGTCCCTATAATGAGAGTCGGGACATGAGGGGCGGTCGTCTCTGATTGGACGCCGCCTTTTGTAGGCCCCTTTCGATGTGGTAGTAAATCTGTGAATTAGTGTGAGCAACTGTTATGGTGTAGTAGTACAGAAAGACGCGAACGCAAAATCGGACTGTCACCATGGCACGGTGTGCTATTTGTGATGCGAGATCAACACAAGAGATCAATGTTCCCTAAAGATGACAGGAGAACCCAGTGGATTGCGGCAGTTCGAGCACTGGACAAACCAAATTGGAATCCGAAAATTTCAGTGTTATGTGAGGTTTGTTATACTGTGTTTATAAATTGGCTTTTTACGATGAAGCCCGTCTTTCAGCAGGCAAAAATGGTGAGTTAAAATCGATAAACTAATCTGTATACATGCAACATGATTTAATTAACAATTACGGATATTGAGATTATTACATTTCACTATTACCGAAACTTTGAATGGCGCGCACGTTATTTGCTGTTTCTGGCCGAGGTCTGGCAATGGCGTTCTTCCGTTCTTATGTCCCGACTCTCATTATCGGGACTCTACCCGAAATCAGACACTAGCGACAAAATTAATACCACGTGATCACACACACACTGCTTTTCAGCGTTTCATGAAAGCACCAAGCCCGATAATTACACCAACTGGTCCCAACAAATTTGTCGGGGCCACTTTGTGTACACTAATGCGGTGTACCGAATCCAAACGAACATAGGCCTGTTCTTTTTGGCTGAACTTTTGCACAAGTTCATTTTTTTCCTCTTCTTTCCTAAAGAGAAAAGGAAGAAAGATGAACTGATGCAAAAGTTCAGCCAAAAAGAACAGGCCTAATGAGTGCAAAAACGAAATGGAAATTATCAAATACATGTTTTATTAACAGTACAATAAAATATATTGGGGATTGTACGATTTAATCTGTTTTTAATACATTTTTACGGTAATTGTGTATGACAGTTTTATGTGCACTAGTGCATCCCAGCCGAAATCGCTATAAAATATCTGCGCGACTGTCGTTATGAGCACAAAACGATCGCATAAAACGAGTTACAGAATTCCATTACAGGAGTGCTGTTCTGTATCGCTTACTGATAATTGTCGGTATCGTTATGTGTTATTGCGTAGATATTTTTTATGGTAAAAAAGCTGCGCAACGACACATAATGACGCCGATAACTATCAGTAAGCGATACAGAGTAGCACCTCAAGATTTTTGCATCGTTTACATGATTCTTGAATGATACACATACGATTAATTTTTGTTTATTTTTAAAAAAATCTCTTTATATTAGGTGTTAAACTTAATTCCTGCCGCTTGCTACTAGAGGGTGCTGGCTCCAACGCTGGCGAGTTTCGACGATGATGTCATATGTCTTTTGTAGTTTAGACATCGCTGAAAGTGATTCAATCCTCACAGGTTAGATTTCTCGACTCCAAAGAGATTTTCCAATCGATTGGAAATGAATCGCGATAAGCTGTTTTTCCGACATGTGCTTCTTCACTTCGACCTCAAGAAAACCAGCTGAAGCGCATCGCTTATTATCCGAAGTGTATGATGATGAAACTTCATCGGAAAGAACATGTAGAGTTTGGTTTTAACGCTTCCGAAACGGTGATTTTGATGTGAGAGACAAAGAACGTCCAGGACAGCCGAAAAAATTTGAAGATGTCGAGCTGCAAGAATTGCTTGATGAGAATCCAGCTCAAACGCTTTTAGAGTTGTCGAAACAGTTAAATGTTACTCCAATGGCCGTCTCAAAACGCTTGCATGTCATGAGAAAGATCCATAAGGAAGGGTGATGGCTACCACATGAGTTGTCAGAAAGTGCCATTTCAAATTGTTTGACTATTGCGACTTCTTTGCTTGACAGGCAAAGAAAAAAGAGTTTTTTGTGGTGCATCGTGTCTGGCGATGAAAAATGGATTTATTTTGATAATCCCAAGCGGAAAAAAATATGGGTGGACCCCGGCCAACCATCCGCTTCAACGTCGAAGAGGAATATTCACGGGCATAAGACCTTGCTGCGTTTGGTGCGTTTGGTGAGACCAGGAAGGTGTGCTGTATTACGAACTCTTGGGTCCAAATGACACCGTTACAGCTGATCGCTACAAACAGCCAATTATACCGATTGAGTAACGAATTGATGCAAAAAAGATCATCCGTAGCCAACAATCGACGCAAAGTCATTTTGTTGCATGATAACGTTCGACCGCATGTCGCGAAAAGCGTGAAGCAGGCCCTTCTAGAGCTTGAATGGGAAGTTCTCCCGCATCCAGCGTACTCTCCAGACTTGGCACCGTCGGATTACCATCTTTTCCGATGTAACACGCACTTACGGACACACACTTCTCCAATCACAATGAAGTCCAAAAATGGGTGGATGAATGGATCGCCTCGAAAGACGCCGCGTTCTACCGTCGTGGGATTGCCCTGTTGCCAGAGAGATGGGAAAAAGTAGTAGAAAATGGAGGAAATTACTTTGATTAAGGTATTCATTCATCTTCCCTTCGAAACAAATTAATTTTGGAGACGAAAAAACGGCAGGCATTAAGTTTAACACCTAATACATATTACAATAGATTTGTATTTAGTTGTTTATTATTATACGTAATTTTTAGAAGATTTTTAAAAATAATATAAATTATCAGACGTCTCTCCCTCCCTCTCTCCCCCCTCTCTTTTCCCTTTCTCACTCTCTCACCTTTGCGATGGAAGACAATTGTAATCACGCGCAAAGGCCATTGATCTCTTGAGCCTATCAAAAATATATTTAATTTCTTCGTTTTAACATTTTGACATACTATTTTTAATCGCATTCTCCCTAATATTCTCCATTATAATATATTCTGATATTGCAAATGAAGATAAGAACTGAAAGAGTTATATGATGATTTATTTGTAAAGTTGCTAATTACTGTCCGAACAAATGATCAGTAGAGAAAGAGTTAACAACTGTAAAAGTAATTCGGCCTGATGGATAAATCGGGATCGATTTATCAGACTCGTAGGAAGCACTTCAAATGCAGAAGCCATTGATGATTGTGGCCATGACCTCGCACAATGTAACGTTTTTTATTGCATTAGTTTCTGTCACTAAGGCTGCGTTTTGTTGCACGCATAATGCACATGAGGCATCATTTTATCCTTGTTGTTAGCACAAAAACTTGTTGTTAAACAAGGATAAAATTATACATCATCTCATACAACACCGAAAGTTTTCAGAAATATTTCAGAAATATTTCAACTAAAAAGTAAAACATTTCATAAATATTACAAAATATGTCTGCAACATTTCTGAGACAGCTCTGAAATAGCAAAATGTCCGCAATTCTTGCATATAAAACCTTGTTGAAAGGTTGATGAAATGTTATAGAAAGAATCTACAATCTTTTTGAAATAAATCAGTATAATATAGTGAATATCTTTTTTCGAACCAACAAGTTATTAGTATAACAATTTATTATTTTTTTAGAAAATTGACGGTAAACGTTTCGACTTCTGTTTTTGGATTCTCTTCAGTATATATATATATATATATA
>NW_017299975.1:48665-53602 GCF_001594075.2 Trachymyrmex cornetzi
TAAAATAATCAAATACATGTTATGCGAGTGATTCTTCTAAAGCGCGTGTCGTGTCTGGTTCAGAACTTTTTGAAATATTACAAAAAAAAGGTTTTAACTGTTTCTAGTACTGCAAAAATGATGTTTAAATATATACTTGATTGATACTTAAATATTATTTAAATTTATTATGTCGACATAATAAATTTAAATATTGTTTAAATATCAATTAAACATATATTTAAATATCATTTCAGCTAAAAGTATTAAATATCTTGTTAATCATTGTTTAATTTTTCAGTTAATTAAAGATACTATAAATTAATTTAAGATACTATGATTACTGCAAATTATTATGTTTTAGAAATTTTTTAAACTTACGTATAATGTTGATCATGGCTCGATCGGTAAAATAAGTGTTACGAATTATTTAAAATAAAAAATTAATAACACAGGCCTGCAAAATTGGAGGTGTTGAAAGTTGATTGGGATTTAACTATGTTTTCTTACGTAATTTTTTGCGCTGAATCCGAATCCAGCTGCAGAATTGCTCTATCACATTGAAATTTCGAGAAATCTTAACCCAAAACAGCCAAATAAGCTATTTTCGGCCATATTTGAAATTCAATTAAAAATTGATAAAATTTTTGTCGTCTAATCCATCGATGGTATCATTTACTACTATACAGCCCCTTCAAAATCCATGACAAAAGATAAAAGAATCTGTCCAGAAATATCGTTTGTTCTAATACAACGGTATAGAGATTAGGCTTCTACGGGATACAATTTATCGAAATTCGTATTGCTATATCTCCGGAAAAAAATCGCTTTGGGACGGTCCAAACTGAATTTTGAAGGGGCTGTATAGTAGTAAATGATACCATCGATGGATTAGACGACAAAAATTTTATCAATTTTTAATTGAATTTCAAATATGGCTGAAAATGGCTTATTTGGCTGTTTTGGGTTAAGATTTCTCGAAATCTCGACATGATAGAGCAATTCTGCAGCCGGATTCGGATTCAGCGCGAAAAATTACGTAAGAAAACATAGTTAATCTCTGCGTAATCACACAAACATTTTGTGTCAAAAATGTTTTTCTTTGTGTGACTACACAGAGATTATCTCGGAGAAAAAAAAACGTACGGCGTTAAAAAATATATATTTTGCAGATAAATGTTGACACTTTCAGATGGCGTAAACGAAAGTAGAAAAAAAAATTTACTTCGCTAGCAAAAAATCACAAATATGTCAAAAAACGTCAATTTTACATACCTCTCCTAAGTTAACGTTTTAATATAGTTTCTAAATTTAAATAATACTGGTTTTATATAATGATGATCACTCATCACTATTTTTTTATGTTCTTGACATGTATGCAGCCAATATACTATAATTTACTCCAGTGAGATCAATCAATTAACATTAATGGCATCATCTAGCTGTTTAACTGGCATGGGATTACATGGAGGAGTGGTGGGTCTCCTCATGACTAATTTGTGTTAACTTATATCATCGTTTATTTTGTAACACGATGCTGAAGATGGCTAAAATATTAGTTGAAACGTTTATTATATATTTATATGTTTGTAATACCGAATTTATGTAATAATGGCGCAATTACTACAGCGCTAATTCCCATTAGCCCTTTGTCTTAATTTATTTATTTGCATTTGCAAAAAAATATAAAATAAGTTCCAGAAACTTATTTAAAACATGCGTTGATGCTAATAAATTTTATTACCGTGATCATGAATAAATAACATGGTTTTTGTTTATTTTCCTGCATCGCTGAAAAAGTTTTTACGTTCTTCAAATTCATGTTATCGATTGCAATTTGTTCGTGCTTTACCTTACTGATTATTTTATTGAGTGTTCGCGAAACAAAAAAATTGTGGAGTCGACTGGACCTAATGATATGTTTTTTATATTTCTCATATTCGAGATTAAAAGATAATTGAATCGATAAATGAAATTACAAATAAAAAGCTATAATATTATATATTTACAATGTGTTAACAGTGTTCACAGTTTATTTTGCTTTCAATAATTTAATAAATAGGTTAAATATAAAATCAAATACCAATCACTTTCCAAAATTAGACATCACCATATTTGCCATCGTTGTTATGTTTTTATCTACGCTAAGTTTTTTCATCGGCGATCGGTAATTTTTGCCTTTATTCAACCTTTTTTTGCAACCTTTTTTCACATACAGTAGTGGAACACATCACATCACCGTAAAATAAATAGTAGAAATAACAAAAAAAAAATGAAATCATTCAAAAGAAAGGAAAAAACGTATTTTTAAATTAATTATTTACGGCAGTATTAAACATAACGAGAGCTAATTATAAATTGATTGTTCAACAGTTATAAGTCTAAAAGTAGTGTAAAATTAATTTACGATATTCTGTCCGAAAAACTACTCCTATTTTGTCTTTAAAAACTACTCCTGTTTTGATTAGTGTCAATTCTCCTGTTTTTAAATCTTATCTATTTTCTATTTAATCTCATACACGGTATCTCACAGGGGCATCGACTTAGAATTTTGCCAAGTGTGGAGTAACGGGCTGGGACGGACTGGAGCCTTTATAACATAGGAGAAAAAAAAACTTCATTGCACTATGGTTTATTTCGATGATTTTCTTGGCCAAAAATCCGAAAAATAAAAATTTTTAATTGAGCAATCTGATAATTTTATATATTTATAGATACATTGACTAGACTAGATTTCAATTTTGAGACAATAATATTGCTTACAAAATTAATTTTCTTATTTTAAATTCGAGAATTGTAGATTTATTCATTTAAAATGTGCGAAAATCACATCATCTTTATGTTTTTTTTTTATTATCATTTCTTTCTGTTCTGTATAAATAATCATGCATATTTTCAAGAGGTTACCTGAAAATGTTATAAAATAATTTTTAATATTTTTTTTATTTATAAAAATGTAATTAATGAAACAGTAGGTACTTCTAAAAATAGAAATTTTTTTTCCACTTTTTGAGTTTTAATAGATTGCAACTTAAGTTTAAACTGGTTCAAGATGAATCTTTTTTCATTAAAAAGCAGGTATTTTTTTTAGAAAAGTAATGATAAGATTTAGCTGCCGCAACCTGAGTTATGAATATTTCATAATGAGACTACCTGGCATAATGATTTATTTTGATAGCTGTTTTAACCAAAATTCTCAATTTTTTGAGAAATTAATACAAGTGATACAAAAGTTTTTGAAATCACTAATCGCAAATCTGATATAGGAATTGCAAAATTCAAAATGGCGGATATAATATGGCACACATTTATTCAAAACATTTGTTCAAATTAGCTTGATAATCAATTTTGAGATAGCAAAATGATGTTCAAGGATTATCTATCATTGCTATTTATTCTGTATTGTCATTCAAATCAATGTATTCATTTACATTGTCTAAATTACTGTAAATTGTATCAAGGCTTTTGTTTAAATTAATGTCTTCGTCAATTTCTTCATCAGTTTCAATATCATTTTTTAAGTTATCTGAATATACTAGTAATTCAAGAACTTCCGTAGGAAGTGTTTTACGCACTCTCTTTTCCATTCTTTTCTTCAGACTAATTGTGGAAATGAGAATATCTGATGTTTCAAATGCCCTGTTTATTACATCTGTCATAGTGTGAACTCTGCTAGTCTTCCGTGCATGATATAATCTGTCGTTTTTCTCAACTTTTTCTCAACATTTTTTTCAACTTTTTGGGTACTTTTCCTCATTCCCCTCAGTGCTGTCCGTTCATCTAAGGTGTCATAGGCTAAGGGTTTATTTACAGCACTGGGGCTCTTCCTTAGCCTCCACCATAGAATCATCACGGATGAGGCCCTTTAGACCTTTTACTGGAGATATCTCTAAAGGAATGAGAAAAAAGTACCCAAATAATGCAAAAGAAAAATATTTCCAAACTGTACATTTGGTATAAAATTTCAGAATGATTGTATACTAATTGCAGTACACAGTGAATTGCCATTTATAAGTTGATCTTTTTAAACGAATTTGATCTTAAATTTTATTAAATTTACAACTATTTAGATGTAAATAAATATATTGACAGAATAAATAACAATAGATAATCCTTAAACATTATTTTACGATTTTAGTATTGATTATTAAGCTAACTCGAACGTTTTAAATAAATGTATGCTGTATTGGATCCGCCATTTTGAATTTCTAAATTTTTAGTTCAGATTCGAGATCAGCGATCCCAAAAACCCTCAGATACCGAGTTTTGTGCCAATCCATCAACATTTTGAATTTTGGCCAAGATTTCGGGTCGTCTGGCCCACTGTGCACTGGTCGGATCCGAGGGTAAGATATGCATACATGACAGGATTATGTTTAAATATTACTTTCATTTTTGCAATACTTCAATTTTATATATATATATATACACTCAGTCTGGTATGTATATTTTATATATGTATATACAGGGTGTCCTGACCTTTTTTGCTAATCACTTTTATGTAGATAGAGCGGATTAAATTGAGTTGAAAAGTCCTCTACCATTTTGCAATTTCCGTAATAGTTAACAAGATATTAATTACTAAAAATTGCAAAATATTGGTCTTGAATAATTTTTTTCTCAAAAATACTATCAACTTTACAGAAAAACTGCAAGAGACAAAAATTATTTATTTTCTTCTCATAAAATTCTAAGAACTTTTTAATACCGTATTTTCTCATGTTGATAAAAATAAGAAAATGCAGTATTAAAAAGTTGATAAAAAATTTTGAAAAAATTCTCAAAATTTTATAAGAAGAAAATAAATAATTTTTGTCTCTTGTAGTTTTTCTGTAAAGTATGGTATTTGAGTAAAAAATTATTCAAAACCAATATTTTGCAATTTTTAGTATTTAATATTTTGTTAACTATTGCGAAAATTGCAAAATGGTAGAGGACTTTTCGACTCAGTTTAGTCC
>NW_017299975.1:53695-60908 GCF_001594075.2 Trachymyrmex cornetzi
ATATATATATATATATACATATATATAATGTATTAGACTTCATATATAATATGCATGTCATTGAACGTTGTTACAAAAATGTTCGTATAAGAGTAGCCAAGAGAAATTAATGAATATATGTATATATTCATTATCATCTCCTAAGAGCTGAAAAAGATCTTCCCGCAATACAGGACTGTAAGCAGGAGTTTTATTCGGAGTTTTATCATTTTTGTATATTCTGACACAATTTCTGTCACGGCTACATCTTCTTTAAGAAAATTAACGGCATTTTTTAAATTACAGAGTTCTATTTTCCTGGCCTCCACTATATTAAAAAACATCGTTCGATGTAGTTTTAATTTGCTCCTGTCAAAATCGGTTTTATACAGGGTGGGCCATTTTAATCGATCCACCCAAATATCTCCAAAAGTAAGCGCTATACAAAAAAATTGTTTAAACAAAAGTTGTTCAGGACAATGGGGGTCATCTTTCTGCATTATTGGTTTCGACCTTAAGGTCAATTTTTAAGGTTATTTGAAGGTAAAAATAATTTTTTTAATGAGAACTCCTATTTTCGACACCGGATTCGGAAAGAGCGGGAAATTTTACGTCAGAAATGATAGTTTGATAATTTGTTAAAGTGACCTTCAGAAAGTCAAATGTTGAAAAATCGTCCAGAAGTTGTTTTCTTCAAATTTTAGAACATTTATGGGCGAACAAATGTTTTAGTAGGTTTGGAGGCCAACGACCTTGGCTATCTTGACCTTGAGGTCAAATTTAAAGGTTATTAGAAGGTCAAAGTGATTTTTTAAATGAAAAACCTTACTTTCCTCGCTAATCTTACTTTTAGCGTTACCCAGAAACAACGACGTGGACGTAGTAAGTTCTGTTTCCTTTGGGGTGCTTGTTTACCGTGAGTCCCCTTGCTTCTCACGATTGGGGTGCTTGTTTACCGTGAGTCCCCTTGCCTCTCACGATTGGGGGCTTGTTTATCGTGAGTCCCCTTGCCTTTCACGATTGGGGTGCTTGTTTATCGTGAGTCCCCTTGCATCTCACAATTGGGGTGCTTGTTTACCGTCAGTCCCCTTGCCTCTGACTTTAACCATATTAAAGCAAGTGTTCAAAGTTGCCTCCATTAGCTTCAAGACACAAATTTACACGCCTTTGAAAATGTTGCACTGTCCTTAGCAAAGTTTCCCTTGGGATTGCAACGCAGGCTCGACGAATACGGTCTATCATGTCTTCTCTGGTTGTTGGCCGTTGTGTAAAAACAACATCTTTTAAGAAGCCCCATAAATAAAAATCGGGAGATGTCATGTCTGGTGAGCACGGAGGCCAGTTAACTGGACCTCCTTGTCCAATCCACCTCTCATTATAATTATTATTTAGAAATTCGCATACTATTAGTGCAAAGTGGGGTGCTGCACCATCTTGCTGTAACCACATTCTCTGCCATGTTTCTAAATCGACATCCTCCAAGAGCTCTGGCAATCGATCCCTAAGCAATTCCAAATATCTATCGACGTTTCCCTCAAAAGCATAAGGTCCGATCGAAAAAATCACTTTGACCTTCTAATAACCTTTAAATTTGACCTCAAATGTTCTAAAGTTTGAAAAAAACAGCTTCTGGACGATTTTTCAACATTTGACCTTCTGAAGGTCGCTTTAGCAAATTATCAAACTATCATTTCTGACGTAAAATTTCCCGCTCTTTCCGAATCCGGTGTCGAAAATGGGGGTTCTCATTTAAAAAAATTATTTTGACCTTCAAATAACCTTAAAAATTGACCTTAAGGTCAAAACCAATAATACAGAAAGATGACCCCCATTGTCCTGAACAACTTTTGTTTAAACAATTTTTTTGTATAGCGCTTACTTTTGGAGATATTTGGGTGGATCGATTAAAATGGTCCCACCCTATATATTGCAATAATGCGATCAATGTTACTTTCGTCTTGTCGAAGCGCTACATCTGGACACTAATGAGATACGGGTCGAGAGTTGTGAAAGAGGCAACCGCCGATCGAATTGTAAACATGTGACTTTTCATATATAGTTTAATCAACTTTCATTTTTAATAAAATATTAAATAATAAGTTATTATTTTATCAACAAATATCTAAAAAAAGGCTTGAAAGAATCTATCAATAATAATAATAATAAGCAAGCCCATCAAAGCCAATCATCAGTTAGTCGGATGTACAATTTATTTTCGTGTAATTAAACAAGTCATATCACAATTTTAATAAATAAACGTTTCGACCCCTATTTTTGGGTCCTTATCAATATAAAATACCCTAAATCCGCTTACATACTATACGCAATTTCCAAAAAAAACGACCAGCTCATTCTTCTTTATCCAATTGCAAAGTTAGCTGTGTAACGAAAACTCACGTCAGTATAGCACACACACCAGCATCAAATTAATATATGTCAAAATGTATATATACTGCACATACTATCAACCTGGTACACTAATACTAAAATTTGAAATTATAAAAATTGAAATTTACGTATGCAGTCGTATTCATTATGTTAAATTGCATAGAACTTATATAAACTGTGAATTGCGATTAAAGACATGAATAATGCGTTAATACTTAAAATACTGAAAATTAATACAATAGGAAAGTTACCTGAATTAAGTAAACACACCGTTATTACATAATAATCTTAATTTGTAAAGTGATATGAAATTTAAATAAATAACCTTACCTCCATATATGAATAAATACAATGATAAAAACTTACATAAAAAGAGAACGACTCCAGTACATTATGTCAAAAGGGTAGAACACATTGTTCATTAAATGTCAGATATCCTGTGTAATCATTCACGCCAAAGTAAAAACCGATTAAAAAAATACTGCAAACTTGCACCAGGATTTAATTTTGTTAACTTACATAACGACTCACATTCAAAGCCAACATCGAGATCTTGTGGTGTCGACTGTCAGAGACGAAATGAGAGTCAAATGATAAGTCACGTAGTCTTTAAAACAAAAATAAAGAAATAAAGTTATAAATATAAACCAAGACCAAGGAGAGAAACTTCGTCACGTTACCGCGAATAATTCTAAATAAAGTGGATCTAATGTATACGTATCATTTTGTAAATTTAAACTCTGTTTCTGTTGTTTAATATGGATCATTTATTTTATCAAAAAATAATTTAAATATTATTCGTATTTCCAAGTGTGGAATTCCACACATGGAAAAGTTTTAAATGTGGAATACTCCACATTATTACACTACAGTCGACGCCCCTGGTGTCTCAGATTTTTCTGTTCAAACTTTAACAGTACGTTCTAAAACAGTACATTAAAACCTCGTAATAGAGAATCTCGAAATAGCACGAATAATCCCTTCCGTGCTATGGACAGCATTGGGAGTAGCAATAGCCACTAAAATTTTAAATTTCATTGTTTTTTGGTGTCACAACATTGTTTATGGTGAAGTATAAATAGTTGGGTTTTATTTTAAGACGTATGTTCTGCATATGAAGATTTCTTTTATTCTTGCAAAGATGTCAAATTTAAAATTACATATCCATCTTGTATTAACATGTCCATCTTGTATTAACATGGGCGAATTACACTTGAAATATAAATTTACATAAATTTTTTTTACACATTTCATTTTTTATTATAACTTCTTAATAAAGCATTTTAAAACATATATTTATATAAAATTTGTAATTTTACTCAATATTGTTTATATATTTATATATAATTACATATATTTTTAACTCATTGAGCAATTAAATTAACTTACTTTTAAAGTTTGTACGCAAAAATCTGTAGGACACCCTATATTACGTATATTTAAACATGTTTAAAACATGAAAATCTCTGGTACATAAATTTTAATCACTATCGATTATTTATTTATATTGTGGATATACAATATTTTATGCAAATTATCGAAAACCCTTTAATTCTCATAGTTTATATCAATATATATTTTATTATATCTATAAGTTAAATACTACATTGATATTTTGCAACCCTACGAACGTTTTAATAAATTCTTTCGTTATTGATAACCTTTTATTCTTTAAGTGCGCAACATTTGCTATCTGCGCAATATTTAGAATTTTTATTCTTGGACATCATTTATGATATTCAACGATTTTAAAAAACTCGTAACACACAATTGTATCAGAAATTAAAAAATTCATTTTTTAATATTTTATTTTTCATTGGAATTTGAAATATTCTATTTTATTTCATCTATTAAGCTGCTATTCCATGCGAGCAAAGAAAAGCTAGCGTTTATCCCCACTGCATCACAATTCAAATCCAGCGTTGAAAAGTTAAAGCTATCGCCTCCTTCCTTTTCGTAGAGCGAAGTTTCGCTGACGAAGTTACTCCCACAATGCCGTGAATAAAGGAGCATTGAACAAACAATTCAAAAAATTGACCAATAAAAAAATGCTTCGAAATATTTGGTCAATCAAGTGGGCCATAGCCAGAGTCAGCGTTGCTTCGCTCATAGTTGGACAGTGTCGAAATTTGAGCGTTTATTCGCTGGATTCACAATTTTATTTTGGCGAAAATTTATGGAGAGGAGGTAAAATGCCAGCTTTTACTCGCTGCATGAAATCGCACCTTTATTTTGGATTGTTAAGTTTTTATTCTATTTTCTTGTTCTGCGAATCCAAAAATTTTTGAAGATATTTGTACTTAATACATTCTTTCTCTCAAAAAATAAAAAAAACACAAAAATGATTACAACAAAATATTCAAAAAGATGTAAAATTTTGTGCATGTTAATAAAAATAATAAAAAGAACATAAAGAAAAAGAATTGAGCGCATATGTATTTTGATTGATAAACCAATGTAAGTTGCGATTTATTTTAAAAAAATTAGGCGATTCATTGGTCAAAACCTTTACGCGTTTATGCGCAACCCGCTTAACGGGTTTTGCCTTTGTTAATCTTTTGAAGAGTTGCTGATTACGTTGAAATTGTTGGTGTAGTTTAAAAGAACTCCCGACCAAACGACGTACGTTGTTTTCACCGACAATTGATCACCACAGATTCCTGGAGGATCGTTAATTTTTCGAAATAACCTGAACGTGCTTTTTTCCTAATTCTTTAAATCATCTTGATCTTTCATATCCATTTTATATTTTCTAAATTATCTAAAAATATCTTATTATTGTGCCTCCTATCTCTTCCATGATTATCTTCAGCTAAACGAGAGAGCCACTCATCTCTTTTTTGATAATCTATTAAATTCGAATAAAGATAGATGTACGATCACTTGCGTCACTCTGTCCTGTACAGTAACAGTATCTGAAACATTATTGATCTTTTTGGAAAATGACTTATTAGAAATCGGTTCGATGAGCCAGTTAGTTGCATCCCTCTCAATTTACTCCTCGCTATTAATAGATGCATCGTCCGGATTCTGAATTTGGTGTCTCTTGTCACTTCTAATATCACCGATAGTCTTGAAGTAGATGCTATGGTCATACTGATGAATTTCTAAGCAATTGCTGTCCAGCTCACTGTTTGATTGATAATTGAAAGTACCACAGCAGTTTATCTTAATCTCCCCTGGAGACAATTTCCATCTGGATTGTTTGAGACTGTGGAATACTATCGGAGTTTCGTCGGAAGACATGTTCCAATTATCTTGCATTGTTTGCTGATTCTTGAGCCACCTGATTTATTTTTGTTCATATTAAAAACATCACTTTTATACGTATTAAATTAGATTCGTATCTAATTGTTTATTATTATACGTAATCTTTAGAAGATTTTTTGAATAATAAATATTATCGGACGTCTCTCTCTCTCTCTCTCTCTCTCTCTCTCTCTCTCCCTCTCACCTCTGCGATCGAAAACGATTATAACCACGTGCAAAGGCCGCCCATCTCCTAATCCTCTGAAAAATATATTCAGTTTCTTCACTCCACCATTCCGACAGATTTTTTTTAATCGTAATGTCCCTGTTCTCCGTTATGGTTGCCATTTCAATATTGCAAACGAAGACGAGAACTCCAAGAGTTATGTGATGATGATTTGTGAAGTTTCATAATGATACAAACAAATGATCAGACAAGATAGAGACTGTAGAGAGAGTTCACAACTGTAAAAGTGATTCGGCCTGGTGGGATTGATTTATAAGTCTCGCAAGAAACACCTCAAATGCGGAAGCCATTGATGATTGTGGCCATGACCTTGCATACTAGTGCCTTGTTTTCACTGCGTTAGTTTCCGTCAATTGGAAACATATCGCGAAAAATTATGTCAAAATAAACCATCTCAACACAAAATACCTTTGTAAAAATAAATAGACTAATAAAGTCTATTTATTTTTATATTGATTGGATTGGAATAGGAAGATTCTTCAATAAGTATACGTATACTTAGGTTTCATTGTATAAAAAATAAAGATAGTACCAATTGGATTAAGTAAATAATAAATAAAGATAGTATTACTTGAGTTTTACTTTTCATTCTGATAGTAGAATTTAACTTGGCGCCACAGTTGTTGATATAAAATCGTTCGTACAATTAATACATACCATTAGATTAATATTCATTAGTTATTTAATTTGGCATGGTATAAAGAAGTGGGATTTAACTTGGCATCAGTTCTTGATATCAAATCTTTTATAGGAATAAAACATAAAATTTTTTTGATAAAATTTTGATGAATGTAACTTGGTGCCAATTTTGTTGATATCAATTATACGAATATGATACATATCATTAGAGTTAAATAAATTATTTTTTCTTTGGGAGGAATAAAATGGTAAAATTTAATTTGTTCGAATTACATTGAATTTAACTTGGCGCCAATTGTTGATATCAAATCTTTTATACAAATGATACATATCATTAGTTCTACTAAACAGCAAACGTGATTAGTTATCAGTTTCACGGCCGATTAAGTAATTGGCGTTGGTGAAACTGGTCCAAATGGTGATTCTTTACGAGAAACACCATTTGGGCCAGTTTCACCAACGCTTAGCGCTTTTTTTATAAATTTAAGACAACAATGTTCACCACGATAACAGAAATCAATTAAGAGAGAATTACCAATGTGAGCCAACAAAATGTTTTCTGCAAAATGTCATATATTATAAATCATAAGTATAAATTACAGACGTTTCGACATTATTGTGTTTGCTTCAAATGTATAAACCATATTCTAGATATAGTAAGCAACTTTACTTTATTTCATTGGGACGCTTACTATATCTAGAATATGTTAT
>NW_017299975.1:62384-75938 GCF_001594075.2 Trachymyrmex cornetzi
AGCAGTATAGCTAACAGCAAGTCTGTATATCGTTCTTATTATTATGTTCATGATATACTTTAATCTCTGCATTCCTACTTAATTCTGTCTATAATAGAATGATTGCTGATTGAGTATCGAGGTTGGTAACAGTTGCTCTTAGAATATTATAAATGTAGTTATAATATAATAATTATATTATAGTAATATGAACCAACAGGAATTCTGTATATCGTTCTTATTATCTTCGTGAATCATACATAATAGTAATTAGATAATTTGCAGAAAGAATGAAATATAATATTACTTGTGTTTATTACATATTCGTAAATTCCATTTGAGAAAAATTTTCTTGATATGCAATAGCTCCTGGCAGACTTGAGAAATTGTTCGTTGCAGATAAACAGATATCTAAACCATACGTGAATGAATTTGACAAAGTTCCAAATTTTGTTCCAAATATCTTTGTGTAAATTGCATTTGAGACATTAATGTAAGGCATTAATGTCTCAAAGACAAACCTTAAGACAAACCTCGACAAGAAATGCATCATGAAACGTATCTTTAAATTACAAGTTACATAATAATGTACGTACAAGGTCGAACCTCTTCGAGGTTGATAAAATCATTCGACGCATTTTTGCACTACCGCGAACCGAGTTATTAATTGTTACTGTTATAATTAAAGTTGACAGATATCCAGAGGAGATCTGTTGCATCGATGGCATAAAGGAAAACAATTCTGCTTTACATTCTGCTTTACAGACAAATATTTAACCAAACAAATACTCTGCTGTATAATTTATGCTATTGATATGACGGATATGTTTCCTAACCTGAATAGTGATCAACTTTAACAATTTCGGTCCACGAAGTAAAGCGATACATTTTTATTTTGCCAGATTCATTCATTTCGTGCAAATGTAGAAGCAGAAAATCACTTACGTGTCCTCTATGCCATCGATGTGACAGTTTTCCTAACCTAATCATCAGCTACAGAAAACGGACACATGTGTGATGTGACCATGCACATTGCCAGCGCCATATTTGCCTCTAGCGCCGAAAAATCCAAAAGGACATTTCCCTCACCCCATAGCCCTGTCGATGACGACGACGACGTTTCTTAAATTAAAAGTTTCAAGTTCGGATTTTGCATCATTTTGCATCGCAATATCTCCGCTCATAGAGCACGTAGAGAAAAAACAAAAATATTTTCACTATATATTCCGAGCGGATGCAATCGATTGGGCACACTTAGGGTGAAATTAGATGGTGTGGAAAACGAGCGCAGAATAGAGAATGTGTCATAGAAGCAACCAATCAGCGCTCTTCGGAATAACGCAGAATAACGCTGATTGGTTGCTTTTAGGACGCATTCTCTATTCCGTAGTCGTTTTCCGCTCCGTGTGATTTCACCCTTAGAACTCAATCGGGACAGCCGTTATTGAGATCCCATAATCGTCGTCTAGAAATCTTGAGATTCGCGTAAAGTAGTCACGGCAGTGTCTCTGCGCTTGGCTTAGCTCCGAGACACTGCAGTGTCTCTAAATAATTTCACATTTCTTCTGCACTTCTTCCAATCTCTTCTTACTGTTTCCGCAACTCTTTTGCATCTTTACCGCATCTTTTCCGCACCACTTCTACATTTCTTTTACATTTCTTCCGCATTTGTTCTGCACTTTTTCGCATCGTTTCTGCATATCTTTCCTAATTCTTCTACATATCATCTGTCTGTATACATTATTTTATTTATTTACATATTTACTTATATATCTACATTATCTATTTACCTATCGATGTTATCTGTCTATCTTTCAATGTTTCATCTATTCACCAGCTATTTATGTTTTATTATATTTTTATTTGGCTATTTATGATATTTATCACCTGTCTACTTTACCATATCTATCTATTTATCTATGTTATCTATTTACTTAACGGTAAAGAATTTTTTAAACATTAATATGTATAAATATATGTATAAATATATATGAACGTAATACGCGTAAATATTCATAATCATAAATAATTATACATGAAGTATGTATAAAACATCTTTCTTTTGTAAAATTACTTTTTAGTCAATTTTAGTGTACTAAAATTAATAATAATATTGAGAAAACATAAAAAATAGTTGATGGGACTATTTTCGCATTGTTTGTTTTAGAAAAAATCAAGTTTGGAAAAATGTAAAAAAATTTGCTCATACACACTGAGAGAAATGATTTTGTTATAGGAACAAATCAAGGGAAAGCAAATGTGATATTTGTTAAAAAAACAATCGATTTGTTACGATTGCAAATTAATTCGTCAATGTAACAAATAATCAATAGTATCGCTAGTAAATAAGAGGCTCATGTATATATATAAGTCGTAGCGGTTGTAGGGTCTCAAATCGTAAGAAATTGACTAATTCTAATCAAGTATTCTCCCTATATATGACTGTGCTTGGTCGGTTTCCTACGACTTAAGACTCCATGATCATCTACGAATTCTATGTAAACGAGCTAAAGTCTATCTAAAAGATAGGTTAGATTCTATATACTTTCTTTGTCTGAAAGGCATACACCAGATAACAGTGGCGATTATTTTAAATCCTTTATTAAATACATGAAATCAAAAATAAACGTTTCGGTCCCAATCGGACCATCTTCAGTATTAACAGTACTATTATGAATTAATTAGACATGATCCTATCATACGCAACATAATTATACAATTCAGTTAAGCCGTCAATCTTACTTATAAATAACTTCTAGTCATATCATTTTTAGCATCTGTCATTACATAAAAAATTTTTTCCTCTTTTCTCCTAAAAACGGAAGTCATGGATTTTTTTCCGTCACTTATGCTTCACATTTTGCTAATCTCCTTTGTCACATCAAAAAATCCTTGCTGCATCACACAGAGTTACCAGATCTGTGCGATTATGTTAATTTAACATTACCAGTCATTTCTTTCTTAATACATCGCAGCTCAGCATAAATTCAATGATAGAACGCAAACTTCCTGATTCTATGTTCCATTATCTCATAATCCAGTTCATAACGTCAACGAGGATAACTTTCAGTATCGTTCAAATTGTGGTGTGTCACCATGTCATTATGGATTATGAGATAGTGGAACGTAGAATCAGGAAGTTTGCGTTCTATCATTGAATTTATGCTGAGCTGCTATGTATTAAGAAAGAAATGACTGGTAATGTTAAATTAACATAATCGCACAGAATCTGGTAATTCTGTGTGATGCAGCAAGGATATTTTGATGTGACAAAGGAGATTAGCAAAATGTGAAGCATAAGTGACGGAAAAAAATCCACGACTTCCGTTTTTAGGAGAAAAAAGGAAAAAATTTTTTATGTAATGACAGATGCTAAAAATGATATGATTAGAAGTTATTTATAAGTAAGATTGAAGGCTTAACTGAATTGTATAATTATGTTGCGTATGATAGGATCATGTCTAATTAATTCATAATAGTACTGTTAATACTGAAGATGGTCCGATTGGGACCGAAACGTTTATTTTTGATTTCATGTATTTAATAAAGGATTTAAAATAATCGCCAACTGTTATCTGGTGTTCGTCGTATATGCCTTTCAGACAAAGAATTGTTTTGTTTTTATTAGAACCACGGTGTATTTATATTTTTAATTGTTCTATATAGTTCGTTTCTGTTACTAATAATTGGTTGGTATAGCAGACTAGCAGCAATCACAACAACATAATTTGTTGTCACATATTTATTGATCACCGGTTAAAAGTACTGGTAACTTGCTAAATTAACAAAATCTTTTCTCTCAGTGCATAACTATATATAATTTTAAATGCAACTATATATGAGCAATTCTTTTACATTTTTCAAAAATTCTCATTATTATTATTATTATTATTTTTAGTATACTAAAAAATAATTGTACAACCTAAAGAAAGATGTATAACATGTATGGACATATCTCATACATAATTACATATGTTTATGAATATTTATATATGTTCTAATGAGAGCATGACTAAATTGATAAAGATTGATTAATATGAAGATCAGACAGAATGAAATTATAAGTTGATAGTTTTTAATTAAACTAAAAAATGATAATCAACCGGAAGACATTAAAAATGTAAAAAAAGGTATCAAGTATATTTTGTAATAATAAGATTTTATTCGGACCGACAAGAATTATATATAAACACTAAGTATAAGAATATTCAAGCCTGTGACGATCAAAGCTAGATCTTTTTTGCCTAAACAATTCCCAGTGAATTATCTATATTCTATATATGTACACTGAGAAAAAAATATAGTCAACTTTAACAAATATTTAGTTCAATACTGCCAACTAAACATTTACTTACAGTAAATAAATATTTGTTTAGTAAAAAAAAAGGTTGTTAAATCAAATTAACATTTCTTGTATCAAATAAATATATCTTTATATTTAATAAATATTTAGTTGGCAATATTCAACTAAATATTTATTAAAATTGACTATATTTTTTTTCAGTGTACGTGCATATACCATATATCATATTTTTGTAGTTATTCAAACTGTGCGTCGAAATTTTTCCGGACTCTATCTAACACAATTAAACTACTGCAATAATATCACAAGTTAAATTAAGGGCCTGAGCACAATAGAGGAACAGGAATTAGATATTAAGATTTTAACCGATCAGAAACTGATTACATCGGAATACACGGTTTCTGATAGGTTGAAATCTTAATATCTAATTCTTGTTCCTCTATTGTGCGCAGGCCCTAAGGCTGCGGTCCACTTGACGCTACAAACGCTTCGAAGCGTTTGAGCGACCAATCAGAACAAAGAATTTTACGAATTGATTAATCAAAGAACGCTTCGAAGCCTTTGTAGCGTCAAGTGGACCGCAGCCTAAATTGACAATGTGCTGAAAAAAACCTTAAATAAATTTATTGCGAAAAATATTACCTCGGCCGGGACTTGAACCCGGACCTCTTGTAATCTGTACGAGCGTCCTCCAAATCAGTAAACGAAATACGGTAATTTCTGCTTCCTGATATGGACATGATCAGGCTTACTGTAATTAAGGCATTATTATTGGCCCTTTAAAGGCCCAAATCTGGCAATTAAGGTATCATGATTTGGCTTTAATCCGGTACGTGCATTTCTGGCTATTTTATGAATGGCTTGAATTTACCCACATATGATTACCTATTGCCATATAATGCCCAGATAATGTCCATTTTTAGAACACACACATATTCTAACCTTAAAATTATATTATTGCTCCGATTATTTATATCATATATATATGCTCCGGATTCGCATGTGTCAAAAAATCAAAATTTTATGCAACAGTTCTGTTATAAGACTAAGTTTTATATTGGAGGACATTCTTAATGAAAAAGTAAGAAGTATAATTGGTCTTTATACAAAATTTATTAAATATATTAATTGTTAATATAAATAATAAACTTATCTTTATGAGCCAGAATAACACAGGTTATTAATGCGTATAACAATTGATTCAATTTCGTGACATACCCAAGTAGAACACAGAAGTCAATGAGGACATCATCACGACCTCATTCGTTATTTATAAGTCAATTTTTAGGTATTAAATGATATCATGATGACGTTCTGTGATATTATTTATGACTCCGTGTTTTACTTGGATATAAAACACAAATATTTTGATCCGAAGATAGAATCGAAACGTCTGTGTTTTATATGTCATGTAATTACATATCTTTCCTTTATTATCAAGAAACTAATTAATTTATAATACTTTATTTTATCTTTAAGAAAAGGAAAAATAAAGATGGCTGAAAGCAACAGATCTCGTAATATCATAAGTTATGCTCGTGTAAAGCGATTTCGAGAAATACGAAGAAAAACTGTAAATGCAGAACTTCAGTTTAAACCTGTTAGCCGTGTTTTGAACGTACATCAAATCGAAAATCAGTTAATAGCAATCAAAGAATCAAGTAAATTGTTTTCTTGTGATAATGCTGCTCTCGAAAAAGATAGTGGAATGCAATTTAATATGTCAGGTAATATCGATAGTGAACATATTGCAAATGAAAGTAATGATGTTGAGAATATTAATAATAAAAGCTAAAGTTGCGAAGCAGCTTTTGATGTAAATGATAACATTATGAATGGTAACATATCAAAACAGATATGTAATGAAGATTTAATGGTACAAAATTGTTCGAAAAGTGTGGTTCAAACAGTGGAAGAAAATCTTCGAAAATGGGGCTGCAATATTACTGTCAGTAAACTCGATGAATTATTGAAAATATTACATGTTGTATTACCTAATTTACCTACTTCTGCAAGAACATTTTTACGGTCGAAGAATGCTCCTAAATATAATATCATTCAATATGAAGATAATTCCGAGTTTGTGTATTTTGGTATAGCTAATAATTTAAAACGATTTATTAATCCAGAATTGCATGTAGATAGTACTTTATTACTCCAATTTAACATAGATGGATTAACTTTATTTCGTTCAAGTACCCAAGAATTTTAGCCTATATTCGGCAAAATATTTTTTTTCCCCGATATATATGATTCATTTCCAGTTGCTATCTATGTGGGAGATAAAAAGCCAAATAATCTTCAATTATTATTAAATGAGTTTATTGAGGAATTAAATATTTTATTACTTAATGGTATCAAAATAGAAGGAAAAAAATTTAGTGTATCTATACATTGTTTCATTTGTGATAAGCCTGCAAGATCGCTAGTAAAAGGAGTAAAAAGTCATGGTGGTTTCGAAGCATGTGAAAGGTGTACCGTGCATGGCTGTCGTTCAGATAATAGAACAGTTTATGCATCAGTAACATCCATTGAAAGAACTAACGAATCTTTTTGAACAATGCAAGACCCAATACATCATGTACAAATTACTCCTTTAATTAAGACAAATCCTGCGATAGATATGATTAATCATTTTATATTTATTTTAGATTATTTATTTTAGATTTTATGCATTGCGTATGCCTTGGAATAATGAAAAAGTTACTCGTAGATTACTGGTTAAGTCCACAGTGTATACAAACGAAATTTAATAGACAACAAAGTATCCAATTAATTTAAAGACTTTTAAATTTACAAAAATATATACCAAAACAATTTCAACGAACTACTAGATCGCTGAACGTTATTGCAAAATGGAAGACTATTGAATTTAGGTTATTCTTACTTTATTGTGGACCTGTAGTTTTAAAAGGCATTTTGCCTAAAGATTTGTATAATTATTTTCTTCTTTTACATGTAACTTGTAGAATATTGTGTTCAAAAGATTTGTGTAAATCATACAATGACCATGCTAAACTTCATCTTACAGCATTTGTTGAACTCGCAAAAAAATATTACGGGATGAAATCGCAAGTCTTAAATATGTATAGTCTCATTTATCTTGCAGATGACGTTAAGAATATGAATTGTAGTCTAAGTGAAATAACATCATTTCCGTTTGAGAATTATCTAGGTAAATTGAAAAGGTATGTAAGATCTGAATATAAACCTCTGGTTCAAGTATGTAATCGTTTAACTGAAAGTTGGAAGTTTGAAAATAAGAAAATAACACTTCCTGCAGTAGTCGAAATCGACAAAGAAACAAAATAATAATGGAAATATTATTATTACAAAATTAAAATATAAAGAAATGTTATTAAAAATAAAGAAGCCTGATAATACTGTATTACTTCAAAATGGGGTTATAATGCAAATTCGAAGTATGAAGTTATATCATCTAATAAACCGGATTTTGAAAATATTCTATTACAAAGCTTCATCTTACAGAAAATAAAGTCAATATATAAATGGCCTACAAAATCGGCACATATGGATATGTATAAAGTTCAATATACTACAAAGGCACTAAATTGCCGTTTAATCGATGTAAAGGCCAAAATGATGAATATTGATTTATTTGAATCTGTATTTGATAAGAAAAAATTGTATGTTATTCCAATGTTACACGTGTAAATATATTACTGTTTAAGAACTGATTTTCAAGCACTCAGCACGTTAATTACATTAGTTTTAATAATATTTCTTTATATTTTAGTTCTTTGTACGGTTTTATACAACAAATTTTATATATGATTTCAATGATTGTTGAAATGCTTCAAAGCTGCCAACAAGTTATACTGTATTTCACTTTAAATTCATTGATTTCATCATGATTTCATCTCATAATATTCAATTAAATAAGTAATACTAGTTGTTTGCGCGATTGACAGTGTTATAGAATGATTTCTACAAGCTGCTCCTTATCAGATTTTCAAGTATTGTATTATATTAAAGACCATCTAACAGAGAGTGGCCATCAGGATGCCACTTTTGAATGATCAGCCATTTTATAGCTACTCGTGTTACTAAAATAGCATATAACTTCGCACAATTTCGGGAAGATCATATTGATGATATTTCATCCTTTTTTCCTAAAAATCTTTATTCTCTGCGTTCAGCTGAACCAAACATGTTTCTACATCCGGATACACCAAAATCAATATTATCTGCTTGTAGTCATAAACTTCTGTGCTATAATGGTAAAATTCAAATTGTTTTTTAAAGAAATCTTAAAAAAAAATATTATAATGTTTTATAAGTGTTTTAAGTAAATGTAAACGATTCTTTAAAAAAAAGAAAAAAAGGAAACAAATCATTTCCTGTTAAAGTTTTATTTTGTAATTATTCGATTAAAAATAATTGTATAGTGTACCGTTAATATTATCCTCGATGTTTGGCAACGAATTCACAAATGTTATTGTTAGAAATACTGTTTTTCTCCAGAATTAAATATTGGTCATTAAATATTGGTAGATAAATCTTAAAAATAGACAATAATAACGTGTTTTGATACATGCTTTCTCAACATAAGGTTTCTGTGTCTTATTCTCTCGCGGGATAGGTTATTAAAATCATTATTCGTGCCAGTTGTCGAGTTGTTTGCATTTGGCAGAATCGTAATTGTAATCCAATATCAGAGGCTGCTTATGAAATCACTCACTTGTATGATAAAGATCAAATGTTTGCACAAGGGTGTACTATGCATTACCTACGCAAGCGTATGTGAACAGAAATTATCATGATTGGAGTGAACATATTAATTTGTTAAATAATAGTAAAGTTAACATTACTGTAGCAACCAGTATAGCATATATAAGAACTTTATTTTCTCCTGTATGTAAAGAAAAATAATATATATCATTATAATGTTAATATTGTTAAAATATCGTTATATTTATTAAAAATGTAAAATTATATTTTAAAATATATGAACAAAATTATAAATATTATAAGAAGTGTAGAGTTAAATAAATTCGATCTCTCTTTATTTCTGCTTTCTTTATATATTTCTTGTTATTTTAGTATTTTTTAAAAACAAATTATAGGAATATATTGACGAGAAAAATTACCATTCTTTCCAAGCAGCTCATTCCTGTTTCCGGGATTCTCTAAACGTTTTATCGACGCGCTATCGTTAACTAGCGACAGCCAATTATTATTATTATTATTATTATTTGCCAATGGCAAATAATAATAATAATAATAATAATAATAATAATAACAGTACTGACGTAATGCCTACTTTAAATAATCGCAGCAACGTAACGGGGGTTCTGGATATCGTTCTTCTTATGTCAAAAAAGTTACATTCTTCTTGCAAAGAAGACGTTTGTCTTTTTATTCAGTATAGGTATCTAGTTCTCATAAAGGACAATTAATATGCGCGGGTAAAGCCATATTGTGTCCACGCCAAACCTAAACCTAAACTTACAAGACCGATCATTAATTTTTTATTCAGCCAATTTGGAGGGCTCTCTAACCTGTAATGTCGACGCGTTCTGTCACTGTAGGATCCGTTTAATTAATTGTAGATTAATTTGAAGGTTAAATTCCAATTTCGGCTAAGGTAATATTTTTTGCAATAAATTATTTACAGTGTTTTAAAGATGTTTATAAATAGCATCAGTAATGTTAAATTATTCATCAATTTAATTTATGATATTACGCATATACATATATAGTGAATAAAGCCATGCTTGTTCAAGGCAATTCTTTGTGCATAGTAGTATTTCTTGTGAATTTACCCAATTTCCAGTTCAAGCTAACTATTGTTCGATTATTTGTTTGTCTTGAAACACTTAAATTGAAAGTGGAATAATAATATCACAAATTGAAATTAACAAATAATTTCAATAACTTTGATGCTTATTGGCTTATTTTAGAAGGATTTTAATAATTTGATGTTATTGGTTGTCCAGAAAATTCATGAGGTTTCTTAGCTCAAAATTATATACATATACAATATCTTTGTTAAAAATCAAAATTTAAACAAAGAAAAAAAAGGGTTTCAAAGTTTGAAATCTTTACTTCCGAAAGGTTACTATATTTTTGAAATTTCTATGAGTTTGGTAATTTTTACATATAGAAAACTAGGAGCTGAAAAAAAATGGAAATTCTTTCCTCATTTTATGAATTTGTGCCAAAAAAAATTCGAAAATTTTCAATTATTTATCATGAAAGCTTCAAATTTTCCATACAAAATTACTTTTTTAAAACGTTCCTCCAAGCTTTTATTCCTGAGTTACTTGCGAGTTAAATAAAAAAGAATATTCTGACTTTGATTTATTATAACTCCGTTAAAAATCATTATACTGCATTTAAAAAAATCGATTATTAAAGCTGAAACTTTACTGTATCAAATAATTGCTCTACTGAATAATTGTCAATTTCATTTAAAAATAAAATATGTTTAAATTTGAGACAAAATATGACATTACTACAAAAAACAGTACGAACTTTCTGAACTAAATCTGTAAATAATTGTAATTGCAGATGGCTGAGAAAAAAATGTGTTACATGATTGTACAAATTAATAGCAACGAAGAATGTAATAAATATATAAATAATAAAAATCATATCGTTGCTGTTCCATCAGCCTGGATTTACTTTTCAAAATCATTATACAAAGGCTTGCTACAAGATATTTATTGCCCCCGTATGATAACGATGAAAATGAATCACTTCTCGAAGATATGCTTCTGTTAAAGGTTAACGATCTTCCAGAAGCATGGACAGAATATCCTGTAATTGTACGCGGAGGAGCAAGTAGGATTTTACTTACATTACATTACATTACATTACATTACATTACATTACATTACATTACATTACGGAGGAGCAAGTAGGATTTTACTTACACTATATCTCATTATTGAAAATATAAAATATTATAAAATATTATAACAAAATAACAATAAAAAGTAACAACATTACAAATACTCTTACTTCCACTTCCTGATTATTTACAATAATTTATATAAACGGACAGTGACGATCAGTATGTGTACACATATGACATGAAAATATTTTTTAGGTTCATATATAAGTGCTCAGAAACATATATCTAATTTAAAAAATGCAATGTATTCATTTATTGAAGATGAAAATCCAATCAGTAAATCAAAATGTAAAAGTAGTCTATCATCGATTGTGGTATAAATATTGAAAAAATTCCGTCTTTAAAAAATACTTAATATAATATATTATAGGACCGTACATGTGATAACACAAACTATAGAAAATCAAAGCCTTACACGGTCTAGCTGGATCTTAATGCTTGTATGATTCTTAAAAAATACTATTAATACATCCAATAAAATCGTAAATATACATCAAATCGAATTAAAATAAAACGATAATGAGCCATCAAATACAAAAAAATCTGTGAAATCCACGTCATTAAAGAAACGTAAGCATAATTATCATGATTGTTAAATAATGCATTTTTATATTAACATTAGTTGTGCATTCACATCGGTCTAATGTTATATAGATATAATATAATATTAGTAACTATTATTTTTCCTTTTCGAGGTGCACTATCAACTTCATCTTCATCTTCTGAGTCAAATAAAAATAAAATTGTTGACAAAAAAAAAACGTAAGTATAACATTTTACATTTTCAAATTGGCTTTGAGTTGATTTTATACATAAAGACATTTCTATGTACTCGTAATCTTTTAGGACAATTGCCACGAAAAAAAATTAAACTAAAGACAAATTTATCTGTAGCAAGAAAATTGGAGAATAATTTAAAGTCATGTTACTCATTCAATAAGATAGATCCAAAGACTGTGAATTGTCACAATCTTTGTATATATCGCACAATGGTTTGTCTTATTTACTGAATATAATTACTAAAAAATACAACTTATTCATCTTTTAAATTTATGTTTTATTAATGTTTCAATTTTTTAGAAAACAAAGTGAATAGAAAAGATTTAGGTGCTTCTACATCGTTTGCATTAAATGGTAAGAGTATTCATTTCTCCAGTTTTAATATTTTTCGCTTTTTCGTAAATGCATTTGTAGTAATATTTCTAGCAATCGTTTAGCAATTTTGTTTAAAATTTCACATCTTAATAATTATGGCATATTGTTATTTTTTGTGTAAAATGTGTAATCTTCTTGTGTGCAGAGTTCCTTTCTTTTTCGTTTTCTGAAAATTACAAATTTTGGATAAAATGCATTTTGAAAGTCTGCTCCTGTTTTATAAATTGGCGCAGACAATTCTCGTGCCTGCACCGTGGTTTCGCGTGAGCGTTTTATTCTTTCTCAACACACAGTAATCACAGCACAAATTGTTAATTAAGCGTTTATTATAGTTTCACAGTATATATTCATCACAGTTTCGCATTAAGCGTTTATTACACGTAACGATTATCTCTTTAACACATGTTTCGGTATAGTACGACGATATGATTTAGAAATGGATCGCACTCGCGTGGCAACGCCTTGGGGCCGTAGCCCTGAGCCGACTCGTGGTTACGATTGAGGAAGACATCCTGAGCTCTCTTAGAGCAACGCCTAGGGAATGCCCCTTGACTTATGGAGGACCAGCAACAACATCGCTGCCTCGAAAGGAGCGTTCTCGCAGATGGACCTTTCGTATCGACGTGTATCAGATCGTGTGTTTCAAAAGACTGACTCTCGGTGCTGATAAAAGAAGAAAAACGGAATCCTTGGTGACGGCAAAATTAAAAACACAAGCGCCGCGTTCCTCTATTTTTTCCGTCGTTAACTCGCTCGCATTGATGTGTGTGTATATGAATATGTGTGTGTGTATGTGTCGATGCGAGAACCGTCTCCTTTCTTTTTCGCGTGTGTGATGCATCATCTTTCTAGTCTGCGCATAACAGCTCCTCTTATGTCTCGTACGATTAATACAAAGTATAATTTAATTAACATAATTTTCTGCAATACTTTTATATTTTTAGATATAAGTCATAACTCAGATAAAATATCTGAACTACAAAACATATTAAAAGATTATTCTGAAATAATTGAAGTTGAAGAAAGGATTACCCAAATAAATCAAAAAGAGGTATTAAATCAAGAAATAACATCATCCGCAAAAACAATGACAGAAAGTGATAAAATTTTAAATAATACGGAATCAAACAATAAAGCAGTAAAGGACAATGTTCTAATAGCTACTACCAGTAGTATATGGGCAGCCACGGAGCGTCAAAACAAACCCCCACCACTCCACCTCTGGCGCCAAAACAAA
>NW_017299975.1:77223-78235 GCF_001594075.2 Trachymyrmex cornetzi
GATGATGTAAGGCGTTTAAAACTTCCAGTGAATTCATTTTTCGGCGTAGATGATCGTAAGAGAGGAAATGTATGCGTAAATTCAGAATTTACCTCTTTTGCCAGTACGTGCGTTGTAGAGTTCTCAAAAATACTAGACGTTTGTGAAACGCTAGTATTAGTTTTATCTCTATCAGTCGTCGAGTCGAATTTTGGAAGATCTTTTTTCTCTTCGGCTGTCGCTTGTTCGTCCTCGTTTTGGTTCGCCTTTTCTGTCACGATATTTTTTCTCCACGCCTCGATGTTGCGAAATATATCGTTTTTCTGATTTTTAAACTTAATTGAAAAATTTCCGCTGTTTGTTTTTTCGCTCTCGACGTCACTTTCGCTGCAATTTTCTGAAGGAAGACTATCGTAGCTCGAATCGCTGCTATTTCGTATAGCTAACCAACGTTTTAATTTGTAAGCGTTGCGTAAGGCGCAATGAGATCCAACGTTGGTTCGAAATCCGTGGTGTGTGCAACGTTGTTCGCAATCTCCGAAATCTGGCAGATTTTTGAAAGCCGGAGAAATTCCTTCCAGATTATATACGTTTCTGGAGACTAAATTGCTCAGATAACGTGACTTCTCTTGTCCTCTGGTATAGATGTGCCGTGCGTGTCGTGTAATAGCTCGCAAATGTATCGTAAAGTATATAGGATTAACGTCTCCGTCGAACCATTCGATTCCGTGATAATTTCGTGTAAGCCAGTTGTTTTCTCGTCTTGCTCTCTCGGGTAATTCTCCAAATGGATAAGGTGGTCTCATAATCCAGTGCCCGGTGATCATCGCATTAATCGCAAGAACCGCGACTTCTTTCCGAATAAAATTGTCTTCCACATCGCGAAAACCTTGTATGTCGATGACTATATCCATTATATATTCGAAATTTCGATACTCTTTTTATGTCACGAGACGTCAGCGTCGGTGTCACGAACAAGACTGAAGCTTTTTTCGTCATCTCACGTGGAATTGGATTAGAAATAATGTGTAGT
>NW_017299975.1:80514-80887 GCF_001594075.2 Trachymyrmex cornetzi
TCGTTTTCCCGTCTCCTTATTAAATCCGTGAGTAAGAAAAGTTTTCTCTTCCGTTTCATTGGAATTAGGTTTACGTATCGCGAGCTTGGGATAAAGTGGATAATTATTTGCGGAAATTACTGATGAGAAACCTAGCATTCGTAGAAGATTATCGGAAAAGTTTATATGATGCAGCATTTGGCACTTCTCGTCGTAGTTAATACTTATCATGATTTTACCGCCAGACGCTTTTTGTAGTTCAAAATAAAAATGCGATTCGGCCTCTTTACACGCAGTATTAATCGCATCGATAAGCTCATAGATATCGTTGTAAATTCCATTTGGAAATGCAACTTCTTTCGCCGTAAACGCACCTTTCGTCCCCTCATCGGGT
>NW_017299975.1:85190-85502 GCF_001594075.2 Trachymyrmex cornetzi
CTGCTGCTGCTGCTGTTGGACCTTTCGTACAAGCGGGTATCGCAAGACTGATCGTATTCTCGTAAATTGTGATACTTCGTATTTGGTGTTCCTTCTAAAACCGAAGAAGGGGCAGGCCGTCCCCCTCTTTCCAAGAATTTCAAACGTGTCGCAACACGTTTATACATACATACATACATACGTTTATACATACATACATATATACATACATATATACATACGTTTATACATATGTTCATACATACGTTTATACATACGTTTGAAACAACCTGACTTTGCGCGGACGTAGCTCGTCGGTCACGGGCTGCGGCC
>NW_017299976.1:0-274 GCF_001594075.2 Trachymyrmex cornetzi
CCGTATAAAATGAAAAAATTTTATTTAAATAGAAAAATTTTTCATGTAAAAACACTTGGCGCTACTAGATAGAGTAAGAGAAACTATAAGTACAATTTAAAATTCGAATGGTAATTAACAAAAATAAATTGTAAAAGATAATTGTATATAATTTAAAAGTAACAATAACAATATAATTGTAATATAATAAAAGTAATAATAAATTCTCTTTCATAATGCATGTCTTACAAGTCTAAATTTATTTTTCTTTGATTTAAACTTAATAGCATTCACA
>NW_017299976.1:1443-14430 GCF_001594075.2 Trachymyrmex cornetzi
TGAGTTTTACTTTTTAATTTGGTAGAATTTAATTAATTTGATAATCAATTATACGAATATGATACATATCATTAGAGTTAAATAAATTATTTTTTCTTTAGTAGGAATAATCATATTTACCACTTGTATAAGTCCTCTTTCCATAGAAGCGAAATTTAACGCAATATATAAGGATCGTATCAGAACGTATTTTAGTATTGTCCGTGTCGTCGAGTGTTGATGATGTGTATTTTGTTTTCTCGACCGTTTGTAAAACGTTGGTTTGTAAAACGTATTGTTATCAGGACGTGTTTTCTCGCTGCGCTACTAATGTCTTGGTTAAATAATTTAACGGAGGTAATCTTAAAATATTTTTTGTTTTGTTGTTTTATAATTGACATGTTGCTTAATTATTTTAATTTTATTATTGTTAACTAGATTCATTAAGTTTTATTTTAATTTATTACGTTTGACTAGAATGAGGAAGTTTTTTGGTTTCAATTATTGACATCTGGGATTGGTGGTTCAGCGATGCACTGATGACGTTGAAGACATTTAAAAGTATAATATTATATTATAGTTATATAGCATTGTTAACGTTGACTGAGTTTTTTCGTTGTTATTAGAGAGGAAGCTGTCATCTCAGTCGCTAGAAAATTTCCAATGTAGATTAAAACAAAGTACATGTGGCGCGGAAATTATAATTATGACATGATCCGACGATCGAATTTGGTATAGGATTGACTGTTAAAATGTAAAGTCATACGTATGGAAATTTATATAATGTGGAATATCGAACAAAGCGAATGTATTGTGTTGGTTTAAAATAGGTTAGATTATTTATGGAAGTATTTTTGTAAGTCTGTTTTATACATTATTTGTTGAATATTGAAAAAGGTCTGATGACAGACCGAAACGTTTATTTAACAGTAATTATTTATCAGTAATATGTGTGAAATATAAATAATTTTTGAATAAGAATTCGCTATTTCAATCTTGCGCACGTAGAAAAAAAGCCATCTAAAACCGAATATTATTATGACTGGTAGAAAGAGGTGAACGGTTGAGGAAAATAATTCGGACGTTGTGCAGCCCTCGGTTGGTGCAGGTTCTCTGTTCCTTTCGTGGGCGGTGTTACTGAGAAGTTTAGTAGATTACGAAGTGAGCGTATGAGGGTGGCATATTATAGTAGTAACAAATTGAGTGAATTCATTAGGGTGCATAAGGATCCCTTGCTGTGGGAAAAAAAGTCAAGTGTTGTCTATAAGATTTTTTGCAAAAGTTGCGATGCAAGTTATGTGAGACAAACGCTCAGATAACTGAAAGTAAGAATCGCGGAGCAGAGCAAATCACATCCGATGGAATACGACCACTCGCAGCGTTATAACGGAACATCGGTTACAAGAAGATCATGACTTTGATTGGGATAACGTCACAATTGGACAAAGAGCCATGGTACTCCAAAAGATTAATCTCTGAAATGATACGTATCAGGAGACAGACGCATGGACTCAACCTGCAGACGGATATGGAGGGGCTACTTAAGGCTTACTTTCCGATAATTGATAGTTTATAAATAGCGTAGTTATCATTCGTGAAGGTCTAGTCAGCGTTGAGTGCGCACAGTAACAGGGTCTTTTTGTATTGGTTTTTATTTGCTGGATAATTTCAACTGGTAACATTAGATTAAACAGACTCACTGTGTTTGACGCTGACTGGCAGATATATTCAAGCGATCGATTGTTGAATATTATCATGTTTGTGATGCAGTATCATTGTGAACAGTGTGAGCTTCCTTACTCTCGGATATTTATCAATTATTTTCAATTAAATTTTAATTATACTTAGTTTACTATTTGACTTTTTTATCCCCTTATGGTAAATATTTTACTAGACAGTTAAGACTTATTTGAATTTCTGATTGTGGGGCAGCTCACAATGCTAGGACTTTCCTTGGTCTTCTTAGTATTTTTGTTATACATTATTATCTCTGAAAAGGGCTAAAAATGAGCCGAAACATGTAAGAGTGTTTGATTGTAATAAAGAAGTTTTACTTCCTATTTTTATGGAATTTGCGTAACTATATCTACGCCTGACTCCTATTGCCCTTTCTCCTAATTTTTTTGAATTTTAAGGAGTTTTTGTTAGTGGTTTTGGTTTTACGCGCGCGTTAGAATAATTTTATTAACTAATTTTATCAAGTAAAAACTGACTGATAAAATATTAAACACAAATGAGTGGACAATGCTATATTCGGTTCAGGATCTTTGTAAATAATTATATTTCTAGTGAATTTAAACAATTTCGCCTTCAAGATAAACGTAAATAGACCTTAAAAAAACATTGTTTGGGTCTTTAGAAAATAGAAAATAACTATGGCTTGTCCGAGAAGCGGTGAGAACATTGCTTGAATTGCTTAAATATAGTAAAAAATGAAATTATTCACCTATACGGATAATAAATGAAAAATAATTATTTTAGCCAGAAATGTGAGTACGGTTTTTGTATAAAGATTGCGGACTATTTTAGCACTATCCAGAATGCACCATATGGAGGTACAGTCAGCCCAGCATCCCTTCACAGAGAACCGGACTCTACTATCAAACAATATGGTAGCAGCGCAACGCCAAGTAATTGACGTGAATATCACTGTGTAAACAAATGTCGCGACGATTCCAAGTTTATCCAGAATTTTTTCGTCAAAATTTGTTTCGGTTAAAATATCTCAGAAACTAAAACCGTAATAAAAAATATAATAATAGTTTTACTGTATATTTGAAGTACGAGCTTTCAATTGCGATCAATCCAATTGAAATCGATATATTCAATTCTGAGATCTCGAGATCTCTTAACCCGAACAGATCATTTGTATTTTATTTTCCAAGTTTCAAACTCCCACATACACGTAAACATAAAGCTAGTTAGTCATTCAAGAAGTCTTCACAATGCCTACATATAATATATATTATTAAAAAGTTATGCAATATAAGTAAATATTAACGTATGAACATAGTCTAATATTTAAAATTATATAATATGCTAACGTTGTCATCCGAACTCGTTTGACGTCAATCGGAATCGTCGACGCCAACCGATGCCGACTGACCTCGACGACGCCGACCGACGATATCGATGCTGACTGACCACGACGGCGCCCACCGACGATGACAACGCCGACCGATGCCGATGACACCGACGATGCTGACCGACAGGGACACGCCGACTGACGCTGGATCTTATAAATATATTTCGAAACAATGCACTAAAAAAGTGCACAACTTACTTTAGGTAGTACAAAATAATATTCCTCAGTGTTAAATAATTAATGATAAAGAAATTGTAGGTCAAAATTCATGGTATACACATACGATGATTTCGAAATAATGGCCCAGTCTACACCAAGGGTTCGATCCGTGTCGGAATGTAAGAATCAACCAACTGCAGTCGAGCATTTCCTTGTCATTCAACTGTAACAGGGGAATGCTCGACTGCAGTTGATTGATTCTTGCATTCTGACCCGGATCGAACCATCAGTGTAAACTAGGTCGATGATAATGTCCGGTAGGAACATCCCAATGTGCCGGTAGGGGAAGGCAACCCTGACTTCAAATGCTCGGCGATCCGAACGTGGGTGCTCCTGGCGGTGCGGACTGACACATGCCACCGGTCCCCCAACCGTAAAACACAGACGGAAACTGTAAACCCAGAAGGAAAACCGTATACTCGGCTTGGGGCTTAGGAGGTTTTTGGATCCTCCAGGGGCCGAATTGGGGGAGGGGGACAGAGACCAGGACTTCCCCCATCCGGGAAAACTGGGAATCTCTCAGGAGTACCGATCCTGTGCCTAATCTACTCCCGCCGACATGTGCACCGCAGGCACGTCGAGACAACGGGATACGTCTACGAAAACCATCCTCGCATCTACAGGCATGATGGTGATATCCGAGATGAGGAGCGAACACGTCCTCCGCCTGAGAGGCGGCGCGGACGAGGATCCACAAGGATCTCTAGACGCAATGGATGCGGAAACTGCGTCCGATGCAGGTAGCACGTGGACCTCGGTCTCCAGGCCGGGCTCTGCGTCATGCAAGCCTGCTATGAGCTTAAGAGATAGTTCTGAGTCACTGACCTCGATCGCTTCCAGTAAGCGAAAGAGGGCTGGGCCAGTACTCATTATCTCTGATAATGAGAAAGACGTTGAACAAACCACAGGAACATCTCAGGGGGATGTCCCAAAGAAGAGAAAGCCGAGGAGCCCCGCCGTGGACTCCTCTCACGAGGAACAGTTCACAGCGAAGAAATTCCTGGAGAGAGAGAGAGGGGGTGACGAGGGAAGGAGGGGAAGGGAGAGAAAGAGGGAAGAAGGAGGGAGGGAGGGAGAAAAAGAGAGAGGAGGGAGGGAGGGAGAGAGGGATCGATGGGAGCATGGGAGGGGGGATGGGGAAGGGAGAGAGGGAGAGGGGAGGGCTGACCAAACGCCTTGTTGAAGATGTCGCATTTATCGCGGAGCCAAATAAGGATACCGCCTCAAAGCGCAATACGTGGAGGCTAGCTGAAGCTGAGGATCTCTCGGTCGACCTGAAACATTAGCCGACCGCGGCGATCACGTCGGTGGCGATTATTGCCATTGACAGCATCGCTAAGTCAATTAAGAGATCTGAAAACATTAGGGGGAATATAGCGAACCATTTGTGGGCAGCGGTCACTAACTGACTGCCGTCTGCGAGATTTTCGGAAAAAGGACCCTGGGCGACCAACCGCTAGGTGCTCATGCCGGTGTAGATCTCAAGGGACATTTCACGGCTAAACGAAGCGATCACTCAGCTTCATAAGGAGCGCTTTATGCGTAAAAATCAAGGCTAGAAGGAAAAAAAATTAGGGAGGACACGCGTCTCGAGATATTGTGGATCAAACGGAAAACCCGCGGCTGGGGATCCACGCTGGAGGGACCCCTCGGAGGAGGGGAGGCCAGAGTGGAACCCCCGAAGTCCCGGAGAATTCCGGACCGGAATGCCATTCGGCGCTATATTCCGAGTGAGGATGCGTTCCTTCCCCTGCCGATGGCGCTGCACCCCCCGATTCAGGGAATGTCATGTAATATTCGTTACCCAACCTAAAAAAAAAAGAAAGGGGGTTACATAGCCACAGTAACGAGCCTAAAAGCAGCAATAAATTCAATAATTTTTTTAGCATGAAAGAATAATTTAATGCTTAATAATAGGTGCTTGAATTAATTCTCACTGTTTTTTGCTACAAAAACTCATGTTTATTTCATCAATATTTTTTAATATCTTCGAAATAACTGAAGTGTTGCTCAAAAAGACCATGCATCGACCGATACAAATGGTAACCTGAAGGAGCAACGTCTGGTAAGTAGGGTAGCGAGTGGGGTAAGACATCCCATCCAAGTGCCTCCAAGATTTCCTTTACTGGTTATACAACATGTAGTCTAACGTTATCGCGAAGATGATTAACTTTGTCGCATCTTTTGGCGTCAATTCTCCATTTTCAAACTTTTTCGGCTGACGAGCGCTTTTTGCTAGTCACGTCAAAATCATTGTTTCTGAATCTTCTAAACCAATCTCTGCAAGTTGTTTCAGATAGAGCATGCACCCCATAAGCCTCCACTAACAAACGATGACTTTCAGCAGCAAATTTCTTGAGTTTAAAACAGAAAAGTAATGCTTTCCGCAAATACTCTTTTTTTTTGTACGAAACTTGACATTTTTAATGCGATAAAAAATTATGTTCTTTGCATCCGATCAAATGTTACATACTGATTATTAAAACCTATTGACAGTACTTTCATATACATCAGCAGTCACTTTCGGCCATGTTGAAGTAGCACAAATACTGACCTCTCCTGGCCAACAACGAGAATTAATTTAAGCACCTACCTTGCCTGCACTATACGTAACAGAAACGTGCTATTTTAATCGCAAAGTCGCAGAAAATATGTCTCTTGCAGCAGATCTTTGAAATATTCCTCCCACTCCGTCATCCCTATCTCCTTATTTATCCTCTTCCATCTCTTTCTTCCCATGTTTACTATTTTCCACACTTGCCTCTCACTCTTCGCTCCCTCCACTTTCTTTTCCCATCTATCATTCTCCTTTTTTCTCTTTGCCTCACACAGCTCCTTATATTCCCTTTTTTCTTTCCTGTATTTTTCTCTCTCCCTACCTTTCCTCCACTCTCTTAATACCCTTCTCACCCCCTCCTTCTCTCTACATTCTCTATCCTAACATCCCCTTCCGTTCTTTTCGTTACCCTTCTCCATTTCTATATTTCCCAAAATTTCCCTTTTTCTTCCTTCCGTTTCCTTCATACTCTCATTCCTCTTCCCTTCCCTCCATACTACCTCTCCCAACATTTCCCTAAATACCACCTTACCTTCCTCATCCCACATTCCCCTACTTGCTCCTCTCGCCTCCTTAACCTTACCCTTTCCCATTTCCCTTCCTCCCTACATGCCACAACTAAAGGATGGTAATCTGAATCTATTGCTGCTGGGGGAAGGTGGAAAGGAGAACGGTAAAGGGAGAAAGGGGAAGGGAAAGACAGGGGATAGAAAGGGAGATAAGGAAGGTGACCAGAAACTTGAAGGATGGAAAGGCAATGGAGATAGACGGGATTCCGAATGAGGTATGGAAATATGAGGGAGAGGGGATGGAGGAATGTGTGTGGAAAGTGTGTAATGAGGTTTGGAAAAGGGGGGATGGCCTGAGGAGTGGAAGGAAGGAGTGGTAATACCAGTAAGGAAAAAAGGACAGGGAGAGGAGGTAAGGGATTATAGGGGAGTGTCGATAATGCCATCATTATACTTTATATAATTATAAGGTGTATACGGCGGTGTTGTCGGAAAGATTGAGGGAGGAGGTGGCGGGGAAGAGGTTAATTCCATCGAATCAGACGGGTTTTAAAAAGGGGCTGGGGACGGTGGATAAAATATATGTATTGAATTTTCTAATAAATAGACAGGTAAAGAAAAAAGGGGAACTAATAGCTTTATTTGTGGATTTGAAAACGGCATTTGATTTAGTGAATAGGGGAGTATCGATAGATGCGATAAGGCAGAGGGGGATGAGGGAAGGGCTGATGGAAAGGATAGAGGAGCTATTAAGGGAAACAAAGAGTAGGGTGGAAACAGGGGTGGGGGAATTAGTGGAAAGTTTTTGGAGGCGAGGGGAGTAAGACAGGGGTGCCCATTGAGTCCGCTGTTATTCAATATAATGACGGCTGACTTGGAGGAGGACATGGGAAAGGTAAAATGGGAGGGGGGGGATGAGTCTGGGGGGTAGGAAAGTATACGGGTTGGCATTTGCGGATGACATAGTGTTACTAGCGGAAGAGGAGGGGAACATGAGAAACATGTTACAGAGGTTAGAGGGCTATTTGGATAGAAAGGGATTAGAACTGAATAGGGAAAAAACAAAAATAATGAGATTTAGGAAGGGAAAGGGAAGGAGTAGTAAGGTGGATTGGAGATGGAAAGGAAAAGGGATTGAGGAGGTAAGAAAATTTAAATATCTAGGGCACACGTTACAGAGGAATGGGGGGCAGGAAGAGCATGTGAAGAAAAGGATAGAGAAAGCGGCGGCAATGTTGGGACAGGTGTGGAGGATTGGAAACAGGAGATTTGGAAAGGACTGGAAGAGGAGGATATGGTTATTTGACACATTGATTTGGGCGGGAATGAGTTATGGAGTGGAAATATGGTGATGAAAGGAGAGGGAAGGGGTGGAAAGGATACTGGAGAGATATTTAATGTGGGTTTTAGGGTTGGAGGGAAGGACACCAGAGTACATGGTTAGGGAGGAAATACAAAGGGAAAAATTAAGAGGTAAAGCGGAAGAAAGAACTTGGGCATTTGAAGAGAGGTTAAAGGGGGGAGGGGGTAGTTTTTTGGCGAAGCTATGTTGGGAGGAGATAAGGGACAATGCAAGGAAAGAGAGAATGGTAGAAGGATGGGAGAGGGAAAGGAGACGGTACTTCGAGGATAGGGGGGTAGAGTTAAGAAGATGGCAAGGGGGAGAACCGGAGGGAGAGATTAAATTTGGAGAGTTACAAGAAATGGATAGAGAAACGCAGAAGGAGGAGAGATGGAAAAAATTAGGAATGCAAGGTACAATAGGAGGTATGGATGGGTAAAGGGTGAAGGGGTGTCGGCTTATTTAGGAAAGGGATGGGGGGGAGGAAAGATGGAGAAGGATAGCGAGCTTTAGGTTAGGGAATGAGATGAGGGAAGGGAGAGGATGAAAGGAAATGTAGGTTATGTGGTAGTGGGGTGGAATCGTGGGAGCATGTGTGTACTAGAGGAAGAAGGAGAGGGAGAGGGTTGGATGAGGGAGGTTGAGGAGGAAAGGAGGAAAATGGAGGGGGGAGACGGAATAAGGGAGATAAGGAATGGGAGAGGGGGAGGGGGAGGGAGAGGGGGGGGAGGGAAGAGAGGGAGAGGGAGAGCGAAAAGGAGAGAGGGAGGGAGGAGAGAAAGAGGGGGAGGAGAAGGAGGCTCTGAGGGAAACAAATGTAACTGTAAATGTAGAGCAAATAAGGAAGTGGAATGCACAATTTGCAGGGTATACACCGGAAACGGGGGTCCGGGCGCGTGGAACGAGAGAGAGAGAGAGAGAGACGGTAGCGAATTAAGTTAGAATAAGGTATTGAATAATATCTTATTCTAACTTAGGTAGAATAATATAAGTTAGGTTAATGTAGAATAAGTTGTATGGAATGCGAAATGTATGTATGAATTATAATTTGTAACTCAAAGGGGAAACAATAAAGCTATCTATCTATCTATCTATGTAACGTCTTTTACACATCGCAAAGGTGTGCGTAGAGAATAATGTATTATAGTTGGTAATGCTGCAGATAATGGACGTATTCTGTACTACGACCGCTCACTGAGCGCTCAGGGAACTCTTGTATCTGTTTAGTCTATATTTTTAATTCTAAACGGAATATGCCAATTAGATGCAAAAGCTCACTGAGCACTCAGTGAGCGGTTGTAGTACTGAATGCACTCAGTGCATGCATACACATTTGCCAAAATTAAAGATTATTTTTTTACGAATTCAACCATGTGTAATAAAGTTATATTACGATATATCATTTTCGAGAATTAATTAACAGCGTAAAGAGGAAAAGAAAAGAAATAGGAAAGAAAGCAAAGAAAACGAAAATAATGCTTGAGGCAAAGATATAATCGTGCTTTATTTTTTCTTTTCTTATGGTATGCGTAAACCGGAAGAAGAAACGAAAGTAAATAAAAACAGAATTAGAACGACGACGAAAGTTGAGGGCCGTACTCAGTGAGTCGGTGGCCTTGGAATCACTCTGAGCGCGATTTTCACCGCCTCCACTTTAACTATCCGCGGCAGATTCCGCGGTTTCGGACACGATGGTGGAGTATCGGGGTGATTTCCCGGAGGTATTCCACTTTCTCCTGTACCCAACAGTGGCCGATAAATTCCCGCGGGTCGAAGGGAATATCACTCTGTGATATTCGCGGACTAGAGCTCGCAACGTCGCTTCTCTCCCAGCCCGTCTACATCGGCCTATACTGCTTCTGCGAACATTTTTCTCGTTGTGATGGGCTAACGGCGGAATGGGGGCGCCCGAGAAGCAAAATCTGTCCCTGGCTGCGCTAGCGGTGATTTGTCAAGGAATGTGGAGGTCGCGTTTACCCCGGGCCTTTCTTTTGAGGCCTGGTCAGAACGGGGAGGACCGAGCGACGTCGGTAAGGTGAAACGAGGGTGAGCGGTGGGGCGTTCTATCGGAGCGCTTGCTCCCCGCTCGAAGGGCGGCCACAAGCTCGAGCTCATAACGACCAGGGCTAGGAAGGCCCGGAGCCTCTGAGAAGGGCTCACGTGCCGGAACGGTACTAGGATTGTGCGGGGGAAAGGAAAGCCCGGAGCTCTAAGAAGGGCTCACGCGCCATTTAGGGCAAGGGGGATACGTCGCTCGAGGGTGAATGGGGAAGGAAATCTTCCAGGGACACCGCAGGGTACCCTACGCTACTCCTCTCGCAGAACTCCCGCACAAGTCACAGTTATGACGTCACAGTAAGACCACATTCACTTCACATCAACGAAACAAAAGAAAAAGCGGAAAGAAAAGAAAACGGAAAGAGAGACCGGAGCAAATGACACCGTCTAGTAAATTGTATTTCGATACACGCACTCGCACACAGACGGGACACACACGCAAGAAAAGAAAAAGAAAAAAAAACAAAGAGGCTGCGAATATACGATTATTTATTTGCACTATTAACGATAACAATAAAATGAAAGTCGCTCGAAACAGAAATTATTTACACATTTTCTCCCGGTGAATAATCGAAGCGCACACGCGACACGAAGAAAAGAAAAGAAGAAAAGAAAAAAAGCGGAAGTGAAATCTCGTGAGTTATTTCTATTTATTAGTTCGCGGTCTCGCGATGACCGATTAAACGCGCACAACAATGCGAGTCTCGTGACTCGAAGGCGGTGCACAATAAGCACCGAAAAAGAATAGAAAAAGATAAATTTATATACACGACGAACATATATGTACATATATTCTATGTCACTCACGTTGGATTTGCTGAAGATCGATTGCTACTGCGCTCGGCAAAAAAAAAGAAGTCCTCTCGATCGCTAAACGTCGGCAGAACCGTAATTTATTTGAAGTTTTGCGTTTTCACAGTACTCGACCACTACTCAAATGCGAAAATACAATTTGCTAAGTGCTTTATGCGAACTCCCGAAATGCGTAATGCTGACTGCCGAAAAGCGAAACTGAATTCGGGGGCCCTCAAACGGTCCCCGTTTATATATCAATCGCCGTCGACGTTCCGCGGTCAAAAAGTTAACTAATGTGCGAATGTTGTAGAACATTCAACGATACGTTAAAATTAACTAAATTTTTAATTTATTCCGTTTTTCAGCGAAGAAGAGATACACAAGGGCTGTCATGGGTTTCCCATGCGATCTCCCGCGCTCCCGCATGTAACAAATAGCTCGCTGGGCAATATTTGGTGCATAATTATGACTTTGTTATTTAACACACAATTTGCAGCCGTCCAACGGCTCTCCGCTCTGTTTATTTAGGCGCCTTTTGGGCACTTGGCGTGAGATTGTCCGCAGGACGGTTGCACTTTCTGGTGGCTTTCTTTTTGGCGACACTGCACTATGCAACTATTCATCGCTGCATTTGAATTATTCGCGTTTTTCTATTTCGACCACTTTTAGGTTCGATGCGAATTTGTTATTAGTGGCATTGGCCACGTAGTGCCTTGAAGAGGCTTACGGAATATGGTAGTGCATAATTTTCTTTGAATTTGTTGCATTTTTTGTGCTTTGCATTGTCGCGGTCGCGTAGGCGCATTGGCCTTGCTACGTACGTGAACAACGCGTGACGTGTCGATTTCGGTAACGCGGCGCTTGGAGAGTATGTCATTGCTATAGCAACGATTTCGGCGTCGCAACCAGTACAAAGTTCGTCGTTGCTATAGCAACGACGCTCGCACCGAATTTAGTGACGTTCGTTGTTAATGACAGAGTTATAATTTCGGCGGACGTTACAATGTTTTATTTTAATTCTATTTCTGCTACAGTTACTGGTGTTTCTGTTAGATATATTGAACTTACAGATGCTAACAAAAATCTAACAACATTAAGTGGATTGATAATCATTTCTCAAAATGTTAAACTTTGCTTTGTATCGAAATATAAAAAGAATTTAACAGATTGCACAGATATAATTATGACAGGACTGCACTGACTGAACGTAAGACTGCTACGTGAATATTCTTATACTGTCCATTTATTATACTTATCTTGAATGTATACAGGGTGTTTGAAAATTATCGGCTAATCGATCACGAGCAGGTAGAACGGACCGAATTGAATCGAAAAATCTTATACCATTTTGTAGGTTGCGCAATAGTTAACGAGATATTAACGTTTACAGATAGCCGAATAAGCGCGTCCGGCCGGCCTAATGCTGCCGAATATACAACCTACGTCCCCACCGATCGCACGGTGCGCGGGCCGCTGGGAGTGGGGATGGCCAGCTAGGCGTGCCGTTTGAATCGTTTGAAGACGTTTAGTGGCAGTTCCTACTCCCAGCGGCCCGCGCGCCGTGCGATCGGTGAGGACGGTAGGTTGTATATTCGGCAGCAGAGTAGGCCGGCCGGACGCGCTTATTCGGCTATCTTTAAACGTTAATATCTCGTTAACTATTGCGCAACCTACAAAATGGTATAAGATTTTTCGATTCAATTCGGTCCGTTCTACCTGCTCGTGATCGATTAGCCGATAATTTTCAAACATTCTGTATATAAACTTATATCATATAATATATTATAGGACCGTATATGAGATAACACAAACTATAGAAATCAAAGCCTTAAACGGTCTAGCTGGATCTTAATGCTTGTATGATACTTATGTGAATTTATATACTACGTATGTAGTTCCCAGAAATGCGCGCCGAAATGATTTTTCGGTCTTGAAACGCTAACTCTATTAAACTACCGCAGTAATATCACGAGTTAAATTGACAGGCAATTTAATAAATTTTAATGCTTATTCGCATCTTCGGAAGTATCTTAATAATGATGAATAACATATTAAAATCTGTAAATAATTAATTTTCATTGCGAAAAATATTACCATGGCCGTGAGTCGAACTCGGATCTCTTGCATACCGTGCGAGAATAAAAAGAAATTAAAAAAAATTTTTTTTTTTGTATTATAAAGTACTCTTGATACCATGCAACTTTTATTTCAAACATTTTTTTCTATCTCTTACAGTTTCGACGATATCTTCGAAAGAGAAAAACCGATTTTCTTCTAAAGGGTGTTTTACCCCTTAAAAGTGCGTATGGGCACGTATAAAAAGATACGTGTTGCTTATTTTTGTCTGGAAAATAACATACTAAAAGGTCATTAAGATCGAAGGGGGACAGTTGCGTCCCTTTCCTTGTGAATTGTGTAACGACGTCTGTAATTCCTTTATATT
>NW_017299977.1:0-834 GCF_001594075.2 Trachymyrmex cornetzi
ACTGCTTGATGTTTTATGTGACTGCTGCAGATGAAATTCGAAAAAGGTTACCTGTAAATGATAAGTATATTTTTATCAAAATTAAAAGTTTTCAAATATTTTGAAACTTTATGCGATATCGATAGAGAAAAATCATTCAATGATGTTTCTTTCATAGCTGAAACTATCGGTGGTTTTGATGAAGAAGCTTTAAAAAAAGAATGGATTGCATTGCCATTACATTTTACAGAGGAAGAGAAACAGAGTTTTTCTACATTAAATTTTGATGATATGTGGAAAAGAATTTTACTCTCAAATAATATTACTAAATATCCAAATTTAACAAACCTTCTGAATGCTGTACGATCACTTCCAAATTCAAATGCTGATCCAGAACGAATGTTTTCTCTTTTAAGTGATGTTAAAAACAAAAAACGCAATAAACTTTCGTCAACTACCGTTAATGCTACTTGCGTTTTTAAGTCAGCGTTGAATGCGAGAGGAGAAACATGTATAAGTATGATGATTGACGAAAAGCATTTGTCGCTTATGTCATCAGAGAACTTATATGCTAGTGCTGCTAAAAAAGATAAAAGTACTTTAAGACTACATGCTGCAGATATTAATGATATTGCTGGACCCTCATGGGCAGATTGAAAATGTGTCCGATATTAGATTATTAAAATATTGCCCGTAAATCTTTAAACACAACAGATATAGTAAACCTTAGGATTTAGAAATCTACTACGTAATCTGACGGAAATAGAAATAGCCGTAAACTTATCCAAAAATCAAATTTCAATCAGTTGAAATTTGTCTCACGGGTAAGTTTACTCCTATTTCTATTTACGTAGA
>NW_017299978.1:0-3485 GCF_001594075.2 Trachymyrmex cornetzi
TCAGTATAGGCTGTTCTACCCACGTATGACAAAAAATGCGGTAGTCGTCAAACACCCTGTATATATATATCAATCATATATATCATTGACATATATATCAGCTTCATTGATATATATGGCAATCATATACATATATCAATCATATATATCATATATATATATACATATATCATTGTCCATGTTCTTCTCTCTCTCTTCATCATTTTCCTTCGTGGTGATGGGTTGCACAGATGACAGTAAAGGCCGCGACACAGACTTTTGCATAAAGCACAATGCATAGTGCATAAACGAATCAACTAATCAGAATCTTTCCTTTCCTCTCATTCCATGGAAAAGAAGAATTTCGATTGGTTGATTCTATTAAGCACTATGTATTATGCGTTATGCAAAAGCTTGTGTCTGGGCCCTTAAGGCCGCGACACAGACTTTTGCATAAAGCATAATGCATAGTGCATAAACTAATCAACTAATCAAAATCTTTCCTTTCCTCCCATTCCATGGAAAAGAAGAATTTCGATTGGTCGATTCTCTTATGCACTATGAGTTATGCGTTATGCAAAAGCTTGTGTCTGGGCTCTTAGGGTGGAGTCCCATGAAGCGTATTTGCCGCGTATCGCGTAACCGCGTAACCAATCAATAATCAGTAAAACGCGAAATCACAACAGCGAATCGCTTCTGATTGGTTACGCGGTTACGCGATACGCGGTAAATACACCTCATGGGACTCCAGCCTTAGGGCTCTCACACATGAAATGCATAATAGAGCATAAGCAATACATAAGGCCGGTAACCAATGAGCATCTTATGTAAATCAATATGGCGACATTATGCTAGATGCTCATTGGTCCAGCAGTCTTATGTTATGCTTATGCATTTCATGTGCGATAGCCCTTACACTTTATCTCGTTTATATGACAACGGAAATAAATAACATTAGATTGTATCACATTTACATGTATCGATATCGTTCGATATTCAAATCACACTAATTGTATACATATGTGTTTACTAGTGCACAAAGAGAAAGGAAAGAAGAATAAAAAAAGTTGTAATTATATAATAATAAATTAATTACGAGTAAGTATGATATAATAGTATTGGTTTTTTAATTTGTAAAATTGTGTGTAAGCGAACAATACAATTTATTTATTGCAGGCTTTAATTATAACAAAAATAAGAGTGGAACAGCAGAGGAAGAGAGAGAGAGAGAGAGAGAGAGAGAGAAGAGGGAGAAAATTTCTGAATTTTTTAGTGAAGAGCAGGAGAAGGCGGTCTAGTAGAGCAGCAGAAGTGAAAATTTCTAGGTAATTTATTGCAAAAATATAAGAGGTTACTATTGCTATTACTTTTTCTGAAAAGTAACTTTCTACCTTTACTGAAAATAATTACTGGTCAGGTATTGTACATGTGAAAAACACAATCTATAGAAATTAATGCCTTAAATCAGCAAAGATACTGCTATAGCGGCACCCACTGGTATAGCAGCGTTTAACATTGATGGTTTGACAGCACATAGATTGTTTCAATTACCAGTTGAACATGGTAATATTCCTAAGTACAAACCATTAGCTGATCACGTTTTAAAAGTTTTACGAGCAGATCTCAAAGATGTTGTTCTTTTTATAATTGATGAAGTATCAATGATATCTAATTTAACTTTATTGTATATACATCTACGATTATCTGAAATATTCAATACTATCGATTGTGATGATGGTTGGTTTGGTCAAAAACATATTCTTTTATTTGGAGACTTGCTTCAATTACCTCCTGTACATGAAGATCCTGCCTTTGTATGTTTATCGAATAAAAAAATTCAAAAATTTCTTGGTTCCTTACATACTGTTAATCTATGGACTACTTTATTTGACTATGACGAATTGACGATTAATATGCGCCAGCAAGGAGACGAATTTTATCGTGAATTACTCTCGAGAATTCGTATTGGTTTAGTAACAAAATCTGATTCTGACATTCTCAAAAAAAGAAAAATATCCTTAAAAAATGAGTCTCAAGAAGCAAGATTAAATGAAATATGTAATTTTATAGATAATTTACCTTCTGATACTGTTTGTTTACTGCCTACTTGTAATATGTGTGATGTTCTCAATACTGCAATGTTAAATCGTATTTCTTCAAAAGAAATATTATTAATTGCTGAAGATGAGATTGAATGTATTCCATATATCAAAAAAAGAGTATCAAAAATATTAACGGATAATGATGATAATAATAGTAGAACAGCTGGACTTTCAAAACAAATTTCAGTTAAAATTGGAGCAAAAGTTATGATAAGACGCAATATTGATGCCAGTTTGGGTCTTGTTAATGGCACAATTGCTACAGTTATTTCAATTGTGCAGGATACTAATTATGTAGAAAAAATTAAACTTCTTTTATCATCTGGTTTAGAATATTTTATTGAAAGAGTAAGTGTCAAGTTTCAAGTGATGGATAAAGCATTTGTTATTAGAAAACAATTTCCTTTATCTTTGAGTTATGCTATCACCGTTCATAAAAATCAAGGATTAACCATGAAGAACGTTGTTATGGATATAGGTAATTCTGTATTTAGTTGCGGTCAAATTTATGTTACATTATCTCGAGTAACATCTTTAGATGGATTGTATTTGATTAATTATGATCCTTCATCTATAATAGCTAGTGAAGAAGCAATTATTGAATATAATCGGCTAAAACGACTACATAAACCAGAAGCACAAATTATTGCTATTTCAAAAGAGCGTTATCGTAAAGTTAAAGATGTGCTATGGGCATTACCAAAAATAATAACTTCCGTTCAACAGTCAGATCAAAAAGTTCGACAAAGTACTACATCTTGGGTTATACGTGGTTTTCAAAATACTGACAAAGTTTCATGCTATGCCAATGCTACATTACAATGTTTATTTCATTTAAATATTATTAGAAAACATTTACTTAATTCTGATAAACTAAATATTTTAAGTATATTAGTGCATCGATATGAAAACGGAATACTTAATTTGAGTACCTACGCAGTACGAGAATATCTAGGTGAGAATTTTTTGACTTGTATTAAACGAGATGCATTTGATTTTCTCGTAGCTCTTTGTACTAAATATGATTTTATAAAAAAATTGGTTGAGCATAAAATTATTTCTACTTGTCGATGTATAACATGTGGTGATACAAAAATTACTACTAATAATAATTTTATTCTCTCAATTTCTGTTAACAATTCGAACAAGAAAAGTTTTAATCTTAACGATTTACTAAATATTTCATTTTCACATTGGATTAAATTAAATGACAAATTATGTGAACGTTGTGAAGGAAATGATATGTTATTTAAAAATGAAATAACATTGACAAAACAGATAATTATTATCCATTTAATTTCATTTTCATACCAAAATGGAACATTAGTGAAAGTACCACAAAAAATAAATTTATGTGCTCTTCCAAAAAGTAAAATACTAATAGCTGGACAGCCGTATAAAATT
>NW_017299978.1:4404-4798 GCF_001594075.2 Trachymyrmex cornetzi
AGCAAATAATTAAAAATACCAAATATGAAAAGTAATGAAGAGATTTAAGAAAGAGAATTAATAATATACAGCGTGTTCATATGTGCGACCAGATTTAGACAGGTATGCGGTTTAGATTTAATATCGTAGAATAAGTATTTGTATGGTGTGCGTTATATATTGTAAAAGCATATAAGACTAGAATAATGATTTCAGATTTGTAAGACATGCGGTTTAAGTTAAAATTAAAAGTAGATTTAAAATTAATTATAATCTTAATTGTAATTGTGATTGTAATTTTAATGTTAATTAAACAGTAAACATTGTTTATTTCTTTTACAGTAACATTTACTGTAAAATTTACAGTAAACATTTTCTGTAACATTTACTTATTATATTTTGAGGTCTAGCAGCG
>NW_017299978.1:5180-10373 GCF_001594075.2 Trachymyrmex cornetzi
GTAACGGTTTTTTTTTAGTTTATGTAAAGTACAGTTTTTTATGGAAGATACATGAATACTTGGCGCCTTTTTTTTACCTTTTTTTAAAAAGGTAATTTTGTTAAGATTACGTTTACACGGCACGCTTTACCCCGAAGTTATAACATTGATGTTATGAAACTGGCCAATCACAGTCATTCCATTCTTCTTAGAGGAACAGTTATGATTGGCCAGTTTCGTAACATCGATGTTATAACTTCGGCATAAAGCGTGCCGTGTAAACGTACACATTGTAGAGTTCCTATAATAGGGCTGCGTTCAGAAATTTCACCTTGCGGGTGATTGTTAGGAGTCTGTGTGAGTTAAATGGTAGGGATAAGGTACCCTCTCTGGTGTGTACATTTCTGAACGACCTAGCCAGAGGAAAATGGCGCAGCGTAAAAAACAAGCACTTCCCTTACGAAAAAAACTCTGAAAATTTCAGTGTTTATACTCAAATTTGAGTGTAAACCCCAAATTTTAGGAGTTTAGCCTGAAATTTGTGTGTTTACACTTAAATTGTGAGTGTTTATACTCAAACATTGAGTATATACACTCAAAGATTGAGTGGTTACAACGTTCACATTCAAGTTTGAGTTTACACACTAAACATCTAAAGGTTACCCTCAACACTTGGATATGACACGCAATAAATGAGCGTAAATCCTAAACCTTTGAGTGTCTTCAAAATTGAGTATATAAACTTAACAGTTATTTGAGTTTTAATTTCCATGATTAAAATAAATGCCAAAATATTGAATGTAGACGCCCGCAAATATTTGAGTACTTAAAAATAATGGCGTTTACAATTTAATATTTATTCTGAAATTTTAATTTGTTTTGAAATTTTTATTTGTTTTTCAGAAATTTTTATCTTTTTTGAAATTTTAATATTTATTTCTATTCCTATAATAATACTTCCTCCATTGTACGTAGGGTCTAAAGGTGAAATCACACGGTGCGGAAAAGAAAGTATGTCACAAAAGCAACCAATCAGCTTTATTCTGCGTTATTCCGAATAGCGTTAATTGGTTGTTTCAATGGGCGCATTCAGTTGAGTGCGAGTGCCATGCTCGCTGTGATTGGTATATTCTTTTAGCTCATCGAATCAGAATTTTAGATCTAGAAGAATGCACCAATAACAGCGAGTGCTCACTCAACTGTTGAGTCCGCTGAATGACGCATTCTTTGTTCCGCAATCATTTTTCGCACCGTGTGATTTCACCCTGACACTTAAGTTAACTATCAAGTTGAGATTAAAGCCTGCGGCACACGATGCTTGTTTTCCTGCTGGATTGCTAGCTGGATTAGAATCTTGCCACCGTATTGGATGTGATGCTGTCAGTGCCAGCATCGCAGCCAATACAGTGGCAAGATTCTAATCCAGCTAGCAATCCAGCAGGAAAACAAGCATCGTGTGCCGCAGGCTTAACACTCAACATTCAAGTCATCAATAACACTCAAGTTGAGAGTTATACTCAGGTTGAGCGTCCCAAATAATCATTAATTGAGTGTTACCTTGAGTGTATTTTTTCAGTGTTTTTTAAAGTGTAAACACTTTTAAGAGTTTTTTCTGTAAGGGTTGATATATATGTACTAGCTAGTGAACTTTCTATTATATTATCTTAATTTCAGCGAAACATGTAAACATATACTGATATGACTGATTTAATTAATCATTTTGATACATATTGTACGGGAGTAGTACACCATTCTTTATGCATTGCCGAAATTAAGATAATTTAATAGACACTTACTAGTTCATACGCTTATCAAGTGTTCCTGTAAACAAGGTCAATAACCTCTAATATTAAATGTTTTGTGCAAATAAATGCAATCAAGTTAGACATTATATTCAATTAATTATAATTACGTTTAAAGATAAATATTTTGCAAATAAATTGATTTATCAAAGAACGGGGTGATCCCGATTGACCACGTCTCGATTGGACACCAGCAATCACAGCGACCGGTGCTTAGGAGCTTTGTAGTCTCAAGCGCTGTGAGTGGCTCGTGTCCAATTGAGCCGTGTCCAACTGGGTGCCACCCATCGTAAATTATAATTGATCAAAGTAAAATATATTTTACTTACTTCCAGGATTCCACAATATAATTTGATTTTTATTATTAAATTGCATTAATAAATTCTTATTTGTAATCTAAAAGTATAATCCAATCAGCGCGACGAATCACAAAACGGTTGTAAAACTGCTGAGTCTGCTGAACGCAGCCCATGTTTCACTTCCCGCGCTTTGTGTGCCTACTCGATCGAGAGACTTTCCACCTAGCAAAAGAGCAGGGTGCAAAAGTCTCCCGATCGGGAATACCCGACACGTTTCTGAACGGGCCACCTAGGTAACGCTGAGATACTCTCAATTGGTTTCTGAACGGCATTCGGGAGCTTTGCTCCCGAGTGTAGTATCTGAACGCAGCCTAGGAGTCAAGACATGAGGGGCGACGCCCTCGTGATTGGTCGTCGCCATTTCTAGGCGCTTTCGATGTTAATGAATCTGTGAATTGGTGAGCAATTGTTTCATGGTGTAGTAGTATAAACAGGCGCGAACGCGTCTATTTGTGCCACGTGTTATTTGTGCTGTTTCCGGCCGGCGCCCAGCAATGGCGTCCTTGCGGTCTTATGCTTGACTTTTATTATAGGAACTCTACGGCAATGTTAGTGCGGAGGCGGAGGCCCTATCGATAGCGGTCACACATGACGGCATGACGGCTGTGACGCGCATGGCGCAAATTATGCAAGAAAGATGAAATATCTAGCTCGTAATCAAGGAACTATCTAGGTATTCGCCGACGAGGAATTAAGTGTCTAGGTGTTCTGCATGTCTGAGGAACTGAGTGTTCAGGTGTTTGCTACCGAAGAAATAGGTGTCTAGGTTATTCAGAACACATTCTATGAGTGGGGTGTAGGAAACGGGGATACAATAGAAATTACAACCGTAAATCACACTTAGATGATACATAACTGACAAGTAAAGTTATCTTTCCGTTACTCGCAGAATTTAATAAAACTTGGCACATGTATAGAGTAGGCAAAAATAATAGACAAGTATTTTTTTTATATCGGCAATAGTGCAGATTTAAGGGTGGAAACTACCACTTATAATCACGAATACTTAATTCCTCGTACTTTAACTTGCTGTATTAAAGCTACTACTGAATTTTGAGGATAATAAGAGGTTTCCATGTTTTCTGAAAGCAAATTCTGTATAAAAAATGTAGAATTCAAAATAACCGATTCAATATGGCGGATTCCTGCAGTGAATTCAAACGAGTGGCACCCAGTTGGACAGGGCTCAATTGGACACGAGCCACTCACAGCGCTTGAGACTACAAAGCTCTTAGGTACCGGTCGTTGTGATTGGTGGTGTCCAATCGAGCCGTGATCAATCGGGATCACCCCAATTCAAACTATCTGATCCCGCTCTTTGCCGAACCCAGGAATAACCGAGGAGGAGGTCGCGAGAGTCTAGTCCCATTTTGTTTTTTATTATTTTTTTATATTTTTCATGTTTTTATGTTTTTATATTTTTCGATTTTTTCATCTTTTTTTTAACAGTTACGTTATTCTCACCTGTATGTTAATTTTTTCATTTTTATGCTACATACTCTTAGCAGAAACGATATTCAATAAAAAAATCTTGTATGCACAAAGATTTTGCATACCAAGCGCACTTTATGACTGCTACATTATTACATAATAATTCGTAGATAGCTTCACAATTTTTAAAACAATAATCTATTGGATTATCAAAATGAAGTGGTTTCTCTTGTAAGTATCCACTTTTGTACCATGAATACTTAAATAAATTTATAAATCGCAAAGAGGATAACTGATTGTGAATAAGCGATTGCAATTTGATAAAGTTGTTTCTTAATGTAAATTTATATCGTAATTACACAAAATAATTAAATCTGAAAAATGTTTAATAAAGTTTTTCGAAATCCTGAATCCAAAGACGTCAAGAGGTTGAATCATCACCTGCAGTTGTTCCTGCAGGAATTGTTAAAACTTTAATATTTTTCGATAATTTATCTATTGTTTCAAATGTCTTCGAATTTTGGCCACTCCATGAATCTAAAAGCAGAACACTATTATCATTGCAATTAGGAAGAAAAACATTTGTGAACCATGTTTTCACAAGATTCGTCGACATCTTACCTGAATTTGCAGGTAATACAATAACATTATCAGGTTTAAAAAGAGTTGCTTCTACTCGAGGTCCAAACTTTCCATCTTTTTCTTGTAAAATAATTAATAGCGGTGGCGAAAGGGACCCACATGCTGATACGATGGGCTGAATTGTGTAGCTATGAATCATTAAATTCGTTGATTGGGTTAATGTTTCAATCTTCTGCTGTCCTTTGAAGCATAAAGTACGTCCTATGTGCATTTCTAAATTAAAACCCGATTGATCAGAATTAAACACATTCTCTGCTCCAATTAACGAAATTTCTGTTTTTACCTTTTCAACAAAATTGTTAGACTCTATTTTTAGTTTATTTATCTCTATCAAAGTTTTCTGCGTTATAAATTTATTTATTTTTCTGGAAACAAAAGGGTGGTGTTTCTGTGAAATTATGAATCCACGTTTTTGATGCTTTAAAAAACTGCTGATACCAGATATGTAAATATGAAACCGGAATTTACCAATAGATGGCCATAGCTGTCAATGTAGTTGCTGTCAGACCACGTCACTGACGCCATTTCCTTGTTCTGACATCTGACAAAGATTTTCAACTCACAACAATACAAATTTCATACAACAGTATAGTTTGTAATAGCGTTGAGCATGTCGAATTTTGTGCCTGAAAACTATGATTTGCGGACAGCATTGATTTTCCGTTACCATTTGAAGAAAACTGCTGCAGAATCGCATCGAATGCTTGTCGAAGCTTACGGTGAGCATGCTCTTGGTAAATCATAGTGATTTGAGTGGTTTAAAAAATTCAAAAGTGGCGATTTTGACATGAAAAACGAAGAACGTGGCAAACCACCGAAAAAGTTTGAAGATAGCGAATTGCAAGCATTGTTGGATGAGGATGACGCTCAAACTCAATAATTCGCGAATCAATTGAATGTGACACGAGAAGCCGTTTCCATACGTTTGAAATCCATGGGAAAGATCCAGAAGATGGGAAAATGGGTTCCACATGAACTGA
>NW_017299978.1:10920-11291 GCF_001594075.2 Trachymyrmex cornetzi
AATGTATAGCTAGCGATGGGCAATACTTCGAATAAAATATTTTTTATCATTTTCATGCAATAAACGTGTATTTTCTATTAAAAAATTCCGGTTTCATATTCACATACCTGGTAATTGCAATTGATTTCTAGCATTTAAAGCCCATCTATGAATGTCCAAATCATGAATTGGTAAAGATTTTTGTAGGGCGTCTTTAAATTGAGCAAATATATATTCCGAAATTTTTTTCAATTCCTCGCGCGTATTCCCGTCTTTTAAAATTTCATTTTCCCATATATACAGGGTGTCTCAGAAAATGTTACTGAAACACAGTGGGGACATAGATTGGATCAAGGGGAACAAAACAGTTTTGTACCATTTTGCAGTTGACG
>NW_017299978.1:13755-14550 GCF_001594075.2 Trachymyrmex cornetzi
TGCTATATTATTGATCTGAAAACTGCCATTCCGTTGCTGCATATAGACCCGAAAACAGTATTATTATAGTAAAAATTTTAATACTATCGGTCTGAAAACCGCCATTCCGTTGCTACACATATTCAAAGAACCATGGTTTTACAACAATTATAATACCTACGGCTTTTCAGACGTGATTCAAATACGTTATGAAGCTCTTATTAAATTTCATGATCTAGATTAAATTATCATCGTGCTTCATTAACCATTTAACATGATCAACGATTTAAGTGTATATGACAATCTGCGGAATAAAATTAGTTCTTTAAGCGAACAAGAAGTGTCCTTATGATCAAGGCTTTATTTTAAAGTATTATAGAAATTTTTTATCTTTTAAGTTGATCCTTATCAAATTGATTATTCGAAAACATATCAATTATTGTTCTATTTTTCGAAAACCAAACAATCTCATATGTCAATCCGTTTCTATTATAAACCATCTACCGTTTCAGTAAAACTTTTAGGCTAATTCTACAATGTGCTTTTTGTTTCCTGTTTTTTTGCTGTTTGTCTCTTATCTTCTTGATCAAAAAGGCAACAGACAAACAGTAAGAAACGGGAATCAAAAAGCACATTATAGAATTAGCTTTATACCATTTATCCGAAAAGTGCCTTTCCGTTACTGTATATAGATCCGAAAACTACCGTTTCAGCAAAAATTTTAGTACCATCGTTCTGAAAATTGCCATTCTACACATGATTTAAGAATGGTTTTCGCAAAAGCAGAAACAAAGCACCCCTTTTTTCGAAAAAAAA
>NW_017299978.1:15776-16093 GCF_001594075.2 Trachymyrmex cornetzi
CTCTCTCTCATCCCTATCGACCATTTTGACACACGGATCGTGCAGTCCATTCTCTATGTCTTTGGTAGAGAAATGTAGGATAAGAAAATAAACTAATCAAAGTCCTTCATTGCGTGAAAAGAAGAAAATAAAGGACTTTGATTGACTTTCAACAATAGCCATCCCAGGTAGCAAGGTACGTCATTTTGACGTCATTTTGACGTCAGCTTGCTACCAGGGATAGATCATAAATTATAAGTCATAAGCTAGAAATGGACGAATCTCAGTCGTCAATTTTTAAACGTCAATTTTCTTAAGCGGAGAGCACAGACTCTTAC
>NW_017299978.1:18196-23772 GCF_001594075.2 Trachymyrmex cornetzi
GCCATAGTATGTGCTTCATAAAGTATTTGAATGATGTGTGAAAGGCCGTGGCTATTATTATTTTTGCTAAAACCCATGATGGAAGAATTACATGGTGTATGCAATTGATTCAGCTTCTCTCTCTAAAATCTGCCCTCTCTCTCTATTTTCTGTTCGCGGTTACCCAATGTACCAACTGTTGAGAGTAAAATTATTTAGCATTGGCACATTGGCGCGCTGCGTCTACTGTCCTTATTTCACGCACTTTCTCGAGCATCTGACATTGTCTCTTTGACTTGTCCTTATGTATCCAACAGGTTAGATTGTCATTAAAACATTATTTCGTTTTTTGCACGGGCAAGAATTACTTTTTTTGGTGAAAAACTCTCAAAATTAATTGAAAATGGTGCTACGTTGTATAGTGAAGAATTGCCATAGCGATTCTAATACATGTGTTGAAATAAGTTTTTTCAATTACCGAAAAAAAAAATTATGCGTGAAGCTTGACTGCAAAAAATCGGAGATTACAAACCTTACAATGAAAAATCTGGTAAGTTCATACTCAATTATTATTTATTTTAAGTATTTAAAACATCATGTGTTCTGCATATCACTTAAAAATAAATATAAAATAATACGGTGGCTTTTGCTCACGCTTTACTGCTCCAAGTTGCTGCTCTAAGTTGGATATTTACCCAAAACCTTATTTGTTTATATTATTATTAATCTCAAATGCTTTTTTAAATATAACGATTTGTAGGAAGGTCAATAAAGAGCTATTAGGATTTTAAATATTATAAAAACTAGTTTATATTAAAGTCAAATCACTAGTTTTATCATAACTGAAAAGTCATAAAAATGAACATTTCGACTAACACAGTCTTCTTCAGCAATAAATACAATATATAATAAATAGATATATAATAAGTAACAAAGTAAAGGAAATAAAAATAAAAATAAAATATTACATTAAAAGTAAAGAGATATGCCAAACACTTTTTTAAATGTAATGTAATTATGATCTTTAAATGCAATTGAACAATATTGTAAAAAATTGAGATTAATAATAATAAATTTATTAATATCCAGTATAGATACATGTTCAGTCACTGATACACTTACAGTCACTGGTACTTATATTTATAAGATAGTTTTCATGAAATTGGACATACAGTGGCGTGCAAAAGTTTCCAGCCAGTGACATTTAGTATTTGAATTTAAAAATAAAAACCTGATAAAATTTTAATCATTATCGAGTGTTAATACAAGAGGTGGATAACGAAATCTTGTACTAACACGTGAAAATAATTACAATTTTATTAAGTTTTTTAAAAATAAATTAAAGTATAAGATGTCACTGACCAGAAACTTTTTGCATGCCACTGTATATACAGCAATAGTTAATGTAGACTCAATTTCCATTACAATGCATTACACTATGTACAATTTTAAGGCGACCAACGTGTATGGTTTTTCTGTATTTCTGGAACATATTATAGTTACATTTTATATATTTTGTTTAGCAAAAGTGTGTTCATTGCATTTTTCGGAAGATTCATTCATAGTACCAAAAAGGAAATCAAAAATTGCAAAGAAGAAGACAATATTGCACCTTTTACGCAGTGCTGTACCAACATTATTTTTAACACCAGCAGAAGACAGGTATAATTATTGTTCATAAATGTTTCCGACTCGATTAAAAATAAAATTTTAGAATGCTTTTCTAAAAATTTGAGTGTGTAATAAATAATCCGAATACATTAATTTTTCCAAAACGTACCATTATTGAATGTAAACTTTTCGGCTACATAATATGTCAATAATGTGTGATAAATGACACCATGCATTTTTAAACACATTTTAGAACAAATACTATGGAAAACATGGATTTTAAAATTATTCGTCGAGAATTTCCACTTGTCTGCAATCCAGACACAAGCAGAGACGAAAATGTAGAAAGTAGCAGTGGGATTGATGCAGTGAGTCAATCTTGCGATGATAGCATTGCGGTAACACCAACAGTATGCTCTACAAGGTAAAATAAAAAATGATTCGAATATTAACAATATTATTTTCGGACTTCAATACGTTTTAACGTAATTTATCTACTACCTATAATGTAAAATTCTCATATGTCATTTCTTCATTCACATCACTTTGTTAATTGTCAATATTATGTTCTGTTTTATGTTTATATAGTAATCCATGGTTGAATGAATCCTTCCGAGTCACTCGTACACCACCAAGTGCATTACACACACTTGGAACCGATTTCAGTAAAACGTTTCCTAGAAGGTATGGTAGCAGTGCATTCATCAAGATATGATCGCTAAAACATTACATCTGCAAGCATTACAATAAACACTGTCACTGATTTTTTATAGATCACTGAGATGTATGCCATACACATACCATAGAAGAACGAGCGCTTCAAGGAAGCACGAACATCGTGGTAAAGTGCAAAAGTAGAAAAGAAGCATTACCCCGGAAAGAACATTAACATGTAACAGCATGGAAAATACTCCTTTGTCGACACGTACACAACGGTACTTATTTCATTATATGTAATTTTTTTATTTTGTGTTATAAATATGATGCAATTTTTCTCGTGAAAAACGTATGACTATAAACTCTATTATATCATCTGGCTTTAAATTACAAAAAAATATATTTTCAACAAAAATGTTGTGTATTATGCCAGGGCGTGCAGTGATTCGTATGCTTGACGTCGGAATTCCTGCGTGAGGTACGGTCGCGCTATTGTTGTGCTGGTGTCACAATACACGGTCGTCGTGGTGCCAGGCACGGGTACTTTTTCCGACTGCAGGCCTATTTTAGCTTCTAAGACTGCCTGTAGCTCTGCATCGGTCTCCTGAGCCTTGGCTAGGTCCTCGAAGTTTATTCCTTGCCGTACCTCTTCGGTTATGGACAAGGTGTCGGCTATTATATTGTCCCTGCCTGCTATATACCGTATGTCGGTCGAAAACTGGCTTATGTACTCCAGGTGGCGTGCCTGTCTTGGCGAGCTGTGCAGCGGGTCCTTATTGAAGGCGTATGTCAGTGGCTTGTGGTCCGTGAAGATGGTAAATGGCCGGCCTTCCAGCATGTGTTGGAAGTGTCTGACCGCCGAGTATACGGCCAGTAGTTCCCTGTCATAGGGGCTATACTTCTTTTGTGCGCTGTTCAGCTTCTTGCTTAGAAAGGCCAGTGGTTGCCAAGTCTGTCCTTTCTCTTGCTGCAGTACTGCTCCTATTGCCACGTTTGACGCGTCTGTGATGAGTCGCCACCTTGCTGCTGCGTCTGGGTGTGCTAGAGTTGCTTGAGCCAGGCTTTCCTTTATGTTGTCGAACGCTGTTTCCCGCTCGGGCGTCCATTCTACTGGCTTGTTTCCTTTCGTGTTGCTGCCTTTTAGTGCCTCGTTAAGGGCTGCTTGTGTGTGGGCCGCTCCTGGTATGAACCTCCTGTAGAAATTTGTCATCCTCAGGAATCGGCGCAGTTGTTTGATTGTTGCCGGCTTCGGGAAGTCTCTTATAGCGCGTACTTTGTGTTCCGGAGGTTTTGTCCCCTCGGCCGAAACTTCGTAGCCTAAGAATGCTACCTTGCTTTCTCCTAGGACGCATTTCGCTGTATTGACTTTGATGCCGTGTTTGTTAAGCCTCTGGAACACTTCGTGCAGGTGCTGTTCGTGTTCGTGAGGTGTCCGAGATGCTACCAAGATGTCGTCGATGTATGCGTAACAGTACCCGAGGTCGTGGAGTATGCTGTTAATAAAGCGCTGGAACGTCTGTGTTGCGTTCCGAAGTCCGAACGTCATGTACTTGAACTCGAACATGCCAAACGGCGTTGTGATTGCCGTTTTTGGCACGTCCGGTGGATGTATTGGGATCTGGTAATAGGCCCTGACCAGGTCGAGCGTGGAAAATATTGTTTTACCTTCCAATGCGTGTGCAAAGTCTTCTAGGTGCGGTATGGGGTACCTGTCCGGTACTGTCCTGGCGTTTAGTTGCCGGTAGTCTCCGCAGGGCCGCCACGTCTGGTCCCTCTTGGGCACCAGGTGTAGCGGTGCCGACCATGGACTCTTTGAAGGCTGTATAATGCCTTCTCTTAGCATTAGGTCGAATTCTGTTTTGGCCGCTTTCAGCTTGTCAGGGGCCAGTCTGCGTGGTCGACATGCTTCGGGTGGACCAGGCGTTGTTTTGATGTAGTGTTGCGTTTCGTGCTTCGCCTCGCGCTGGTGTCCCGTGATGTTTGTTAGATCAGGATATTTTGCTAGAACCTCACTTGCTTGGTGTGACGATTGTCTTGACAGAAGGCGTTGATGTTATGCTCGTGATTCCTTCGGTCGCCAGGCCTGTCTTCCTGTCTATTAATTTCCTCCTTTGCATGTCTGGCAAGAGGCTGTAGTGCGCCAAGAAGTCGGCTCCCAGTATTGGTTGTGTGGTATTGGCTACCACAAATCTCCACGGAAATGCTCTTCTCAGTCCGAAATCCGGTTGGAGTGCTACTGTGCCGTACGTTGGTATTAACGTGCCGTTGGCAGCGTACAGTTGGTAAGGGGTCGGCCTTGTGTTACCACCCTTATGAGGGGGCGGACTATGCTCACATCGGATCCCGTGTCCACAAGGAATCTACGACCTGTCACCCTGTCAGTGACGTGTAGGCGGCATAATTTCGGGCTGTTTTCAACGGCCGCCGTCATTGAGAGCCCTGCGTGTTTTCCGTGCTCTTCTCGTCTGCCACGAAATGGCACGGTTGTTCACACTTGCGTGCTTTTGCTCCGAAACGTCGGTGGTAGTAGCAGACCTGGTGGTGCTTCCTACTTCCGGACCGGTTTCTTGATTTGCTCCGAGGCCTGCCTTTTTGCCACGCGCTGGTCATCTTCTCCACTTTTGTCGTGAGGGCGGCAATTTGTCTTTGTAGTTCCTCTAGCGTGTTTGCCGCCGGACTTGTTGATTGCGGTCCGCTCGTAGCTTGGACCATCGTCTTATCGCTGACTTCATGTATCCGGTCGGCCTGCTCCGCTACGCTGTTGAGGTTATCCTCGCCTCGTGTCGCCAGTATGGCCTGGGTCTGAGCCGGCAGGCGTCCTAGCCATAACATGCGCAGTAGCTTTTCCGAGACGGCAGTCCCGGCGAGGGTTGCCAGATGCCGTAGGAACTGCGATGGCTTTCTGTCTCCCATCTCCTCAGTTTCTAGTAGTTGGCGTATTTTAAACTCTTGTGAGTCTGTCAGTCTCTGTATTAATGCCTTTTTTAAGACTTCATATTTTCCGCTGCTTGGAGAGCTTATGATAATATCCTTGACCTCCTTCGCTTGTTTAGGCTCTATCTTGGAAAGAGCGTGGATGTACCTCTCGTGGTCGCTTGTTACTCGGCAGAGTTCGAACTGACCTTCTAACTGTGCGAACCAGAGTTCCGGCTCTTCTGGCCAGAACGGCGGAATCCGCAGGGTTATTCTACCCGCGTGCGGGCTCTCCTCGATAATTACTGATTTATCCGTTTCCATGTTGAATCACGTCGGGGTCACCAGTTTGTGGGGGTCGAAGGTTTAGTCGCTCTTATTCTAATCAGGCAGCGGCCGTCGCCTTCGGCCTCAAT